>NC_135498.1:212516495-212614280 GCF_052857255.1 Amblyomma americanum | reverse complement strand
AAGCAGTTCTAAAAAGGCTTCTACTGTGATACCGCTGCGACCAGTAAATGCTACTTCATCGTTCCTGAGTGTGATGCATTCCTTCACGGTGGAGAAGAGCTTGCCATGAGGTAGGGAATAATACAAATCTTCAACATCAATGCTAAATCCGAAACAGGTTCCTGGGTTGCTATCTTGGAGGTACCAGACGATCGCCTGTGAGTCAGGAACAGCATAGGGGTCGACTACTTCTAAGGCGTTGAGGTTGTTTTGTAGATAGCCGGATACTGCGTGTTGCCAAGTGTGGCGCTCGGACACAATTGTGCGAAAGAGCCCGATGTACTAGAAATTTGCTGCTATGTTCGCGCTGTATTTTTTCCTCTAAAAATACTATATATTGGAAAAATATATTTATGGGTAAAAATGGGAAATTTTTAGCCGACAACAGGGAAAAACCAACTGGCCAATGCAGCAACACTGGTATCGGGCATGTTGTAGTATGGGGTATGGAGCAGTCCGAGTTTCCGAGCGCAATTTCGAGTTTCCGAGCTCGGGCGCAATTTGATACAGAGATGGACGCGAGGGAGCACTGGTAGTTTGCAGTGTCTCGCATTATGGGGCGCAGAATCGCGTTTTTGCTCGAATTGCGCGTAATACGCGAGTTTCATACAGCGCTGCACACGAGGGAGCACGAATAGTTTGCAGCTTCTTGCGTTATGGCGGGCAGAATCGCTTTTTTGCTCGAAATAACCGCATAGACTACGATTCGACCTTGTTGGCCGCGCGCAGATACGTCCCCAGTCGCTGTCTGTGCAGCGGCGCCGCTTTCTCGGGCGAGGTCAGCAATATGGCGGCCCCGCGCACGCGAACGAACTCGACTGACACCTAATGGCGAGGCGGCCGGTCGCACGGAAGGTCTTTCCCGCGCTTTTTCCCCCTCAGCACCAATAACCAAACCACAAGCAGCAATTTTCAGGGGTAAAGTTGGCAGTGCCTTAACTTGAATAACCCTGGAATTCAGCGGGAAGCTTCCGCGCGCATGGTTACCCATCACGTGGCTTCACATCACCCCATCGGGTGCTCTTAAGGTCAACCCAAAGGGCACCCCAATGTCAAAGGTCAACTGAAGGTCGTGGGTGAAGGTTCGACGCCATAACTGTGCCACATACGTGACCCACTGCTGTCGTTGGTTGAGGTGAAGGTCGTTGTGCTGCCTATCCGAAAACTGCTTTACTTTGCATAATGATGTTTTTCGATTAAAAAAATAAGTGAAATGAATCATGTGACGTTCGTGTCTGAGTAATCTCAAGGGTGATCACAGCAGCATCGCCTTTCCGGAAAACGCGCTGTTGTGGTCAACTAATCACTGGCAGCCGTTCTGTTTGGCGATAAACTTGCACTGAGGTGCGATGTAAGCGCCCCGTCATTTCCACACTTTTCGAACACAGTCATGCAACTGTGCTCCCATTTAAGATTTTGCATCGCTTAAAACAGGACGGCGACGGACGGATTTTTGTTGGGTAAGAACACCCGTGGTGCCGTAAAAAACCTCTCAAAGTTAATTTTCAATTTTGTTCACCCTCAGTGGTCGTAACGCCAACTTCTCTACAGCTCTCAAAAAGCACGCCTCAGCTGCCTTGTTTACTGCAGTACCGAGACGCGCGCGAGCCGACGGCACGCGAGTCCTCGTTGGCGTTCCATAACCCTCATCGCTGCTTCGGCCCCTCCTCCTCTCCCCTCACCCACTCCTCTTTCCGTTTACACTGCGCCAGCTCTTCCGAGCCTTCGGCGCAGGCCTGCCAACCCTAGGGATTTTCTCCTATATCTAGAGAATTTAAACGTTTAGGGGAAAAATAGATTAATATATTATTGTTGTAATGTAGGGAAATTTTACTTTCTGTATGGGTCATTTTTATTTTTCCGTGTGAATAGGCTCCTTATTCACCCTTTCTTGACCCCCTTGATTTTGAGAGTCTACCAATGCGCCATCTGCACGTGCGGAAAGCATTGATGGGATCGAGGTAGCGGGGTCGGGCAGGGTGGAGGTACGAGGATGACGGGACTCACGAAGACATTGGGGGACAACAATATATTTATTCTATTTACATGGTGAATCAAATGCACGGACTGTACAGGAATGATGAGGGAAGCGCTGCAGAGAAGAGCTCTAAAGACTCAATGAGGCAGACGGGCGCCCTGAAATAAGGCTTTGCCTCGACAAGCTTCCCTGTTCGCCGCACTGCAGTGCAACAGAGTTTTCTCTCTGATCAACCTGATGAAAACAAAGACTAGAAACAGCTTGGCGACGCAAACCCTGGAAGCTACCCTTCACGCCAAGCGGCTTCTAGGAGGAGCCAACTCTTATGACTTTGCAGTGAAGGAACGCTTAATTGGCCTTCTGAAAAAAGACATATGTATATGCATGAGTGAAACGCAGTCGGAATGTCAACTGAATTACGTGCCCTATGTTTTAGCGTTTGTTGGTTTACGCCCACATTTGTGCACAAAGTGGATTTGCCTCGCTGTTTGACTGCAGTCGGTGAGCGTAAGTGTTCACGGCGAGATTTCGCGGGCGTAAGTACGTCCGCAATAGCTTTCTCTACGCGACCTATGTTTTTTTCTGTCGCGTGGTGTATGCTTGGCCCTAATACTTGACTACGGGTAGTTTCTCTCGCGTTATTGCGCATTGGACCACGATTAGAACGCGTTCCGAAGGCGAAAATACGTCCCCGAATCGCTTTCTCTGCGGCAGTTAATGAACTGGGCTCTGTGGCTGCATAAATGGGCGCAGAGCCGCGTTTTCGCTCCAAAACAAGCGCACACAAGACGCTGCACCACGATTCGAACGCCTTCCGAAGGCGAAAATACGTCCCCGAATCGCTTTCTCTGCAGTGGCTGCAGAAATATGCCCTAGCCCGAAGGCGAAAATACGTCCCCGAATCGCTTTCCCTGTAGTGGCTGCAGAAATATGCCCTATCCCGAAGGCGAAAATACGTCCCGGAATCGCTTTCTCTGTATTGGCTGCAGAAATATGCCCTAGCCCGAAGGCGAAAATACGTCCCCGAATCGCTTTCTCTGCGGCAGTTAATGAACTGGGCTCTGTGGCTGCATAAATGGGCGCAGAGCCGCGTTTTCGCTCCAAAACAAGCGCACACAAGACGCTGCACCACGATTCGAACGCCTTCCGAAGGCGAAAATACGTCCCCGAATCGCTCTTCTCTGCAGTGGCTGCAGAAATATGCCCTAGCCCGAAGGCGAAAATACGTCCCCGAATCGCTTTCCCTGTAGTGGCTGCAGAAATATGCCCTATCCCGAAGGCGAAAATACGTCCCCGAATCGCTTTCTCTGTATTGGCTGCAGAAATATGCCCTAGCCCGAAGGCGAAAATACGTCCCCGAATCGCTTTCTCTGCGGCAGTTAATGAACTGGGCTCTGTGGCTGCATAAATGGGCATTTTCCTCGTTGGCGTTGCATAACCCCTCTTGCAACAACGCTTCTCCTCCTCCTGTACCATCCTCGCCCTCGTTTTTCCCCTCTCCTTCTTTTTTCTCTTTTCCTCCGCCTCCTCGCCTAGTAGTTCTCCTCTTTCACAGCCGTTCCGCTCTTCGCTCCGCTCCTTTCTTTTCTATAACCTCAACGGCTAGGGCATATTTCTGCAGCCGCTGCAGAGAAAGCGATGTCGGGACGTATTTTCGCCTTCGGGCTAGGGCATATTTCTGCAGCCGCTACAGAGAAAGCGATTCGGGGACGTATTTTCGCCTTCGGAACGCGTTCGAATCGTGGTCCAACGCGCAATAACGCGAGACAAACTACCCGTAGTCAAGTATTAGTTTTGTGCAGTACCGTCCTGCATTGTAGTGTGGCTCGTGCACGTATGTAACCACAGAAGAGTGTAGGTTCGCGTACCGCTGTAAACGCGCCGTACGTGGCAAACAGGGTCAGTGGCAGCCGACGAAGCTTCCCGTCAGTGTCCCCTTTGTTCTAGGTCGTCGCAAATAAGTCGGTGCAGTCTTAGTTTTGAAATCGCAGTGCATGAACGTTGTTAATGTGCTTCTTATGTGTTAGAATGTGCTCATTGTGTAGCAGGCCTTGTGCCGATGTCTGCGCCAATGGTTCGGTGCCGTTGACTTCGTCACGAACGGAGTTTTCAAGGCAAGAATATTCTCTATAGACTCGGATGCAGCTTTCTGTGAAGTTGCCTCTGAAGGAGTGACTATGCAGCGGAAGCTACGAGCTCTCACCGCCGGCTCACAAGCTTGCGTCGTTGGTTCGTGAGCGCGTGCGTGCAGCGCGCTTGTGAGAGCCGGCGTTTCGCGCTCGTATTTTCTGCTTTGCAGCCACAGAAAGCTGTCGCCGATTATAATATATGCTGCGTGCCTGTTGCGAATCCGTTGAACGGAAACTTTAGTGCGCCTATTTAGCACAATGTAAAATTTCTCAGTTAGTGCAAAAGTAAGCGGCAACGAGAGTACTTGCAGGCCAGCTTTCAAATGCTGCGATTGTGCAACTCGGAGAGTTATTCGCTTGCAATCCTTATCGTTAGCTGAAAAGATGCATTATAATTCGGAGCATGTCCATTCAGTTCTCTCTTGTGGTTCTTTTCACAAAAGGAATGCCATAATATACAGGAATGGGCTTCTCTTTACAGGCTTTTAGTATGTGGAGAAGCTTCAGGTGGGCTCGGAGACTGTACCATAGCACGTTTTCCTAACCGCTTCCTTTTCGCCATGCAGATGGTCGTCTGTCTAATCAGCAAGCTACTGATTCCTGCCCTGGCTTATTCATCTCTGGGTGCCTCGTCAGGACGGGCCTCCCCCTGCCACGAAGATGGGACGGCCATAAGCCAGCCCTTTCCCGGTTTCAACTCATCACTTGAACGAGAGATGCCTGTCCTCGAACCACCCTGGAAATCTTCATCGCCATCAACAGCAGCCTTTCCCACAGCTATAAAAGAAGAGCCACCGTCGACGCAGCTTTGTGGGCTCGGAGACTGTGCCATAGCACATTTTCCTAACCGCTTCCTTTTCGCCATGCAGGTCAGTCGAACATACGCATTCTATGCTAAAAAAACCAGTAATTACTTCTTGGTACAGCTCCCGAGCCCACAGTGTTGTGTCGCTATTGCTTCTGAATGTGCCCATGTTGTCCGCCTGTTACTAACCTTATCCGGTGATGTAGAAACAAATCCTGGCCCCGCTGACCTAGACACTGTCCTGACAGAATTGCAAAAACTAACCGCAGGCCAAACGCTACTTGTGGAAGAGATAAAGGGCCTGAAAGTACAGCTGACCACAACAGATAAAACAATAAATGACCTTAACCAGCGCATGATTGACCTTGAGGCCCACTATCAGACCCTCATGCCCCTACGCCAAGACGTAGAAACCCTGCCAGCGACCTCAACTGAAACAGCTCGCCTTGTTTCAAAGTTAGAGGCCCGCATTGATGATGCTTACGCCGTTGTAATTTGATCTTTTACGGAATCCCTGATGCCACTACTAATGAGACATATTCTCAGTCAGAGGAACTAATCACCCAGATTTGTCGTGAGAACTTAGAAATTGATATTAACCCCACAGATATTGAACGAGCGCATCGTTTGGGGAAACACTCAGACGACCGGAATCGCCCATAATTGTCAAATTCACGCGCTGGAAAACCAAAGACGCTCTTCTATCAAATGGCCGGATGCTCAAAGGAACAAAATACAGTGTTGGCGAAGACTTCACTCGCCCTGTTCAGATAGCAAGAAAACATTTACTGACCTTCGCTAAATCCAAAGCAGTACCTTATTCTCTCCGATACAAAACCTTGTGCATGGGCCCAAAACGGTACATATTCGACGACGTATCTAACTGTGTAACAGAAATTGAATAGCAATCATCTCGCGCCTTGAAAGTAAAGAACAAACCAAGATCTACTTCTAGATGTGGCCTTTCGTTTTCCGCAATTTACACTAACATTCGCAGTTATCTTCCGAAGCGAGAGCTCGTGTCTAACATCATGCCATCTACAGACAGCTACTTGCTCATTCTAATAGAAACCTGGCTACACAAGGACGTCACTGATAACGAAGTCTTAGAGGGCCTATCTAACTTTCAAGTCTATCGAACTGACCGCGAAGGATCAAGGGGCGGTGGCGTACTCATCGCAGTTCATCAGCAAATTATGTGTACTGTGGTAAACGTAAAATCTAAGCTCGAAATAATGTGGTTACTGTGTCGCGCAACACCAAAAACAGTGCTACTGGGAGTCTGCTACAGGCCTCCCCATTCCACTCCCGACTTTTGCAACGAACTCAACAATAACTTAATTCAACTTATAACAAGCTACCCAAATGCCTCCATTCTTCTTTTCGGGGATTTTAACTTCCCAAACATTGACTGGGGTAACCTCCCAGCTTCCGCAATAATAGGTCCCGCAGAGAAAAGGAACTTCATTGACATCTGTTTGAACTTTAATTTAACACAGTTAGTTTCACAGCCAACGCGCGTCACGCCTGATTGTGAAACCATTCTGGATCTTATTCTGACTAATAACCCCGATGCCCTCGTTTCCATTACATATCTGCAAAGAATTAGTGACCATAATATCATTCATGCCACCTTCGCTTTTCCTGTAACACCAAATAAGACTAGAAAGAAAACTATAACACTTTACGAAAAAGGCAATTATGGCGCGATAAATCACGAACTTCATGCCTTCTTCCCCGCGTTCGAAGCTGCATATCACGGTCAATCGATGCAGGAAAACTGGACAATGTTTAAGAATAAGTTAAATGATTTGGCTAATAAATATATACCAACTGTCAAAATCCGCACCAGCAACTAAAAACCATGGTTCACTAAACCCTTAAAAAGACTAGAAAATAAAAAAAGCGTCTCTATCGGGCGGCTAAAAACGACAGCTCACTTCGATGCAAACCTACTACGAAGCCGAAGAATATTTGACTTCGATCCGCAGCGCAAAACGTTCATTTTATGCTACTACACTTCTAAATTTGTTACGTACTAACCCAAGACAGTTTTGGCAAGTAATAAACCCTCACCCAACACGCGCTATTATTCTTACAAATGATTTATAAGAAACGATTACCGATACTGACTGTGCTGACTCTTTCAATTCCGCATTTGTTATAGTTTTCACAAAAGAAATGGCAACACCCTTTTCTCTTCCTTCTGTCCATATGGAATGTACAATGCCAAGCATCACATTTTATGAAGACGGAATTTCATCCATAATACAGAAGACAAAGCTATCATCATCTTTTGGCATTGATGGTATTAACTCTAAAGTTCTATGGAATACGAGACACACGGTTGCTTCATATTTGTCATTACTGTTCTCCCAGTCACTTTCTTCAGGAACCATGCCGGATGACTGGAAAGTGGGAAAGGTCGTTCTAGTCTACAAAACAGGTAACAGAAACTCTCCATTAAATTATCGACCTATCTCACTAACGAGCGTGCCATGCAAAATCATGGAACATGTCATCTACTCTCAAATTATTTCCTTCTTAGACTGTAACGGCTTTTTTCATCCCTCGCAGCACGTATTCCGCAAAGGTTTCTCTTGTGAAACCCAGTTAGCTCTTTTTGTTCATGACTTGCATACTAACATGGACACTAATGTGCAAACTGACACAATCTATCTGGATTTCGCGAAAGCCTTTGATAAAGTATCTCACCAGCGCTTGCTACTAAAACTTCAACTGCTAAACCTGGACCCTAACGTTATAATATGGATACAGGAATTTTTATCTAATCGTACGCAAATGGTCTTGGTCAACAACAATTTATCTAGCCCCCTCCCAGTAACTTCCGGCGTGCCCCAAGGATCTGTCCTTGGTCCTCTGTTGTTATTAATATACATTAATGATTTACCTCAGCGTATTACTTCTAATATACGCATGTTCGCAGATGACTGCGTCATTTACCGCACTATCAATAACACATCTGACCAATCTGCTCTCCAGAACGATCTAAACAGTGTTTCAGAATGGTGCAATAATTCACTAATGACGCTAAATGCCAACAAATGTAAATGCATGTCCTTCTACCGCCGGCGCAGTCCCTTTTCCTTCCCTTACACAATTCTTAACACACCCCTAGAACTGGTGCAGTCTTACAAATACCTAGGAGTAACCCTATCTCATGATTTGTCTTGGAGCACACACGTCACTAACATTATCTCCGCAGCTAACAAAACCTTAGGCTTTCTGAAACGCAATCTTAGAAACGCTCCAGCACATGTAAAATTACTAGCTTATAAATCACTTGTTAGGCCAAAACATGAATACGCGTCGCCCATCTGGAACCCGCACCAAGCATATCTTGCTAACGCATTAGAATCAGTTCAAAATCGCGCTGTTAGATTTATTCATGCATCGTACTCGTATAACATCAGCGTTTCATCTCTAAAAACAGAATCAGGTTTATCAACGCTTTTATGTTGACGTCGCATTTCCAGCCTTTCACTGTACCACAAGCTCTTTTTCTCATCCCTTAATCAAGCGCCATACATCACAGCAGCAGCACGCATATCTTATCGAACCAGCCATCCACTTCAAGTTGTGCGCCCACGCGCTCGGACTTCCACCTTCACTGCCTCATTTTTCTTCCGAACCGCCACCGACTGGAACGGCCTTCCCCACGAAATCGTTGCTACTACCTGCCCATCTTCGTTTTTGCAACTTTTGTACGACCATTTTTGTCAATAATTATTTATCATGCGTATTACTGTATGTATAAAACCCACCCCTTATGTAATGCCCCTCCGGGGGACTTTTAAGGTAATAAACTGAACTGAACTGAACTGAAGTCTGTCTACCATTTGCTAATCACTGTTAAAAATTGAACACTCATTTGTCAGTCTTTTTGTGTTTCTGCATCTTTTTGCTGCTGTAAATTTTGGTTGGAATATAAAGGGCGTCACGTCTGTTGCGTGCTACAATGCGTAATTAATGCCTGCTGAATCCTTTCACACATACTCGCATTTTGTGTGTGCTGCCTTTATTTTTCTCGGGTTTACTTGGTGCTTTAACAGGTTTTGGAGGTTGTCATGATAACAGAAGTACTTGTGTTGACAGACTGCAATTTTAGGGCAGCTGATTGCGTTAAATATCCTAGTTTTCTCTTTTTCTCTATTCATAACTGAGGGGAATCAATGTTTTGACACATTCTTTCATTTCTTATATCACTATGCTCTCTAATAACGAGTGTTCGCAGGTGGATCGTGGCTCGTCGCATGTGGCTTGTCTGCATCCACTTTGGAGCCTACAGCACGGATCTTGCCTCCTCGTAAAAGTAAACTTTGTGAGTTGTATGGAATGAAAAGGAGCGCGTGAATTCCGACAGTGTTATTTTATGGCTTGTTTCAGGACAGCATTTAAATAAGCTTATGGATTTCAGTACACATTGGATAATCATGCTGGTTTAAACGAATTGCATTTCAGCCATTGCAGTATGTGAAAAATGTTGAACCCTTTGTAGGATTCGGGGATTCGCGTTCCTTTTGCTTCAAGTGCCAGCAAACGAATACGATACATTACATAACATATTTTACGTGCTCATTACTACCTAACAATAAAACAAACCACTCAGAATGTTTTTCTCTTTTGGTAATGGTCCCCCTGGTGTTCTGTGTGTATTTACAAGCATGGGTATTTACTTGTTTATTTATATATTCATACTCAAAGGCCCCATTACAGGGTATTATTACATGAGGGGTAGACATGAAGTACGGCAATAAGGGTTACAGTTGTTCAGTTTGATGTTGCCCGCACTGGTAGGAAAATAAATTTGGAAAAATTGTTGACCGTTTCAGCCTTTTCCATCAGTAAACTGCCTCGAAGCAATCTTCAAATATATTACAAGTGTTCTTATAGGTAGATAAAACATAGGCATCGCATTTGAGCTCTTTTTAAAGAAACGAAGTCATTGGTGCAAATGTGTTCACCATTCTTCTACAAAACGTGTGGTCAAAATGGTTTGAAAATGATGTCATTGGATTTTCAGAACCATTCTGAATGCACTTTTACCATTTGTATGCTTATCCGGCCAAGCTGGTGTCAAGGGGACCGCTTCACTCTTTCCTGCGGCCTTTACAATCACCGCAGAAGCAATGGGAGTTTCTCTCCAGAATTTACTCCGTCTGCTGTTGCTAGAGGCGTGAAGACCCGACCGCTTGCTCCCTGCCTGCACCTGCGGTGGTGGGTGGCATTCACTCGGTTTGCGCTGTCGGCCACTGGTTCATGGTGAGTGCAACATCGAAATTAAGAAAAAAACTGAATGCTGAGCCTGCGCGTCTTCAGTGCAGCCCACATGCGCACAGATTCATCACAAAATGTGCTCGGTGAAAATATTTAAAAGCAGGAATCACTCATTCCTCATCCAGAAGGAAGTACTCTGATGATTTTCTTACACGTCTCATGGTCCATGATTAAATGATGCTTAATGCTAAGGGGAAGAGAAGGAAAACTCAGATAGTGAGCTTTGAGCTCACCTAATAAAAATGTACCATCGGGGGCAAAAGTGTCCGCAACGTGCGAGTGGTAAATCCTGTGCCACCATTATTGGCTGCTGGCTTGAGACGCTACTTGTAGAGCGTAGTGAGACTCACATACACTAACATTTGACAGTCAAATAAATATTGCGGGGCAATGTATATAATACTTAATTATGCTATCACTTTTCACGTGTCCTGAATTATTTTACCCCCCATATACCTCCCAACTTCCTTAAACGAGGGACCTGTATCGATACCTCAAAGGAATACTAATGACTTATGTGTTAGCAAGTATTAGGAAAAACTGCAATGTTGGTGTTATTGCTGCCGCCGAACTGCTAGATGTTTGAGGACATGAGTTTTCCCAATGAGCAGTTTTTTGGTTAAGCGCAAGTTTGCTTGTAGGCGTTCTTGTCTGCCTAACATCACCAGAAAGCAACAGTACAAGTTGTGTGTGCTGGCACAGATAGTGACGCTTACTGAGTATTGCAATTCCAGAAATGATGTCCGATTAATTGTTTAAGCAATAATTAAGAGTGCCCTATTTTGCTGCCGATGTATACATTTAACTTGCAGCATACCCTGAAGAAGCTACCAATAAAATATTTTATTTAAACATTTTTATAAAAGACGGGCTGAGATTATGGCCAGCCGTGCGTGCGGTTGAATGTTCACTGCCCTCTATTTTTTTAAATTCAGGAACTTATTAACATGTCAGCATCACAAAGCTTAATTTACCTACGCTAGGTTGACAAGAATAATCTTTTTGGGTGTATCTTCGTTTCCTTAATGATATGAGGAAAGTTCATGTTCTTGGGAGGTTTATCAAAAGCAATGAGGAGGCTATACAAATGCAAGAGAATACACTGTGTCACACTGGCTGTCATTGCCTCTGAGATAAGTCTGTTTGCTAGCGAAGGCTGATTTTACTCAAAGCGCAGTTCCGAACTTTGACTTGCTGGCAGTTAGCTCGTGCTGGCAGTTATTTTCAACAACTAATTTATTCATTGTCATCTGGGGGAATGGACAGTCATGAGACACCGGCAAACTTCAAAATGCCTTTCCAAGAGGAGCAGATCTATGCCTCTCGGACGTTAAGTGTGTGCAACGTGCTCTCATCGCACCGTGCTCCTGTGGCCAGTCTTGGGGTTTTTCAGTGCCCATTCCATTCACGAATTATATGATGCTCTTTGCTTGGGTGCAGCATGAATTCTTGCTAATGCCACTGTTTTGCAAAGCTAAAGCAGCTGTGCTTGAAATTTCAGGAGGTATATTAATGCTGCAGAATTCTTTACACTTTGAAAATTGCCATGCTAATGCTCCACATGGCACATCATTCTGCACACTGATGCAGACCTGCCAGAAGATGAACTACAAAGGCTTAGAGTCTTGACTTTTTGTGAAATGTAAAGTGTAGAATGGTTGACATTTGTGCTTGAAGAATACATGCTATCATGCACAGTCGGACTGAAGGCAAGCGTGCACAAACATTAATTCGTTTCAGATTTCTCACATGGCAAAACAAAGGAAAGGGCTCTGATTCACAGTATTTGCATACAGTGTAAAGGATGAAACATACGGGCCTGATCGTTATTAATGACGTGGACCAAACTGGGAGCGAACGCACCTTCTCCTCCCGCGTGAATGGCGGATGCAGCGGTGGGGCAGTGGCGACCACACCGCGATGTGGCAAGAGGCAGAAACAGACCCCTTTGCACAGGCAGTAAGAAATAGAGCACACGTTCCCCTCGAGACCGGCCATGGTGAGGCATGCATGCAGCTTGCACCTTATAAAAGGTTAAAGACAGTCTGCAGGCTACCTGGCGTAGCGAGAGCGGTCAGTGTGTTGAATGTTGTGATGAAAAGCAAAAAAAAAAAGCTGCAGTTTTTGTATGGGCCAACCCAAGAGGAAAACCTCGTGTGCTGGATGTACTTCAGCTTTGGTATATATTCTTCTGAGCAATGCTGGAAGATGTGGGCAGAATGATGATGCACACGCTATGTTGAACTGGCAACTAAATGTTATTCATGAAGCATTTCTATATGTTCAATGCAGATAAAACAGTCAACGATCAGTCCTGTCACGTTCCATCGTTACCCTCATCTTCCCTCTTCCAAAAATGCCTCTTCTGCTAGTAGTGATAGGGAGGTGCTACTTATGCATGTGTCTTTATAATCAAACATTGTTTTACGCTCAATAATTTCCTGTGCTTTTTATCTCGGTTTCAGTCAACTGTCAGTGTATTGCATATAATCTTTGATTATAAAGAGACATGCGTGAGCAGTGTATTGCTATCGCTTCTAGTGAAACAAAGGGTATTTCTGGAAGGGGAAGGATGAGAATAATGATGGGGCATGTGACGGGACTGATTGTTGGCTCTTTTTTCTGCACTGTGTATATTGTAATGCTTAATGAATAAAATTCTGTTAATTCAGTGCAATGTGTGTAGTGCTTCTCATCCTTCTGTCTGTCTCTTCGAGCGCTGGTTCGGAAAATGCTGAACCAACCGCCCCAAAACCATTTTGCATGTGGTATAGTGTCTATAGTTTTTTTTTTTGCTTTGAATGCTTCTGATTTTTATGATGATGTTCTTTTCTCATTTTCTTACTGCAGAGAGCAAGAATATCACTGCCTGCTTGTTGCACAGCTGTGCTGTGTCGTGGGGTCTGACTGCTTTACCTGCACATCCAGGTGTGGCCACACTAATACCATCACTGTTTCATTTCAGCCAGTAAAACTTTCTCGTGTCATTCAAAGAGCACCTAAAGTTTTTAATGACACTTTGGGTTGTTGGTGCCGTTGGAGGAGAAAATACCTGTGGTGCATAATCATTTATGCATTATTGTGTTGTAGAGCAGCTGCCTTTCCTTATCCCTTCACTGTGATGTATTCACAGAAAAGTATGCTGAAGACTTCATACATCATTCTGTGGGAAAGGTGCTGCCTATAACACAACTGATAAGTGTGCTCACATAAGTATAATGATGTATCTAGTGGATTGGATGAGATATCTGGGTACACAACACAAAAATAGCAATTTCAGCAGACACCGGTTGATGAGATGTCAGTGCATGTTATTTGTGCAGCTGACATGTGATAAGACTGAATAACTTTGTGATGGTGTATTTTAGTTTATAAACTTGAAATTTGGTCATTCCAAGCCATCTGACCCAGATTTTGTTCGAGCATCTTCGATTTTATTTAAAAAATGCATATAGTTTATTCTATTACTAGAACCATTATCCCAGCTTGTTTTTGCCAAAAAAATTGTGCTGTGGCCCCATCTTAAAGGGGCACTGAAGGGAAGTACTAAGTCAAGCAAGACTGGTAAGGTAGGATCACATGAAAGCACTTATGTCATTTTAACCAGAAAACAACACTTATAGATATATGTGTAAGAAAAGCGAGAAACACGTGGTAATGCCCATGGTAGATTTGAGCCGTGATAGCGAGTGGCGTACTCGTGAGCTTTCTGGAGGAACGCTATATTGCCATATGGGGCCATTACCGTCGAAATGCGAAGAAGGCAGCAAGGCGAGCATAGCCGACAGTGCGAAGGGTCTCGTAGTTAAAACAGCGCAAAAGCGATAACTGAAAGAAAGGTTAGCTGCAAATATCAGCGCTGAAGCTTTCGCTGGGCATTCTGTGCACTCTGGCTATGTACAGCCATTTTACAGAGCAAGATCAGAACCGCAAAGCTCAGAACTACATTCATGGTGCGTATGCTTGCTACGCGGCTGGTGAAGCAGCTTCTTTCTCAATTCAACCATCGAATCAGCTACTTTGGGCTGGCAGCGGGCATTATGAAATTGCGAAGTTTTTTTTTTTTAATTTTTAGTATGCGCTCGCACAGACATGCACTCATGCACATCATAAACATGTGAAGCACTATGCAGGTGCATGATCTTATATGTTTTCTGCACAGTGGAAAGGTGAATGCGCTAAAGATATCTGAAGTACCACATGCATGCACTATCACTTTTCATTTGGCTTAATAAAGAACGCATGACTATCAATTTTTTTAGACTAGACAATAGGCTTTCACTTACAAAAATTTAAAATTAATTTGTTTCATGTTTCGTTATTTTTAAACTGAAAAAGGTGGAAAGCTATCCGTTTTTGAAATTTTTTACCAAATTTTATGGTCTCAGAAGTTGTATGAATGGCAAAGCAGCCTATAAAATGTTTCAGCGATGAGAAAACCTAAGCCGTGCGAGGAAAAAATTCTTAATTGGAAAAAAGTTGCTTTCTGCAGCATATTCAGCTGTCAGTTGCATAGTGATGTGGTCCTGGTAAGCATAACAAAGGTAGTAAGCTGCACAATACCATTCAGCCACATTTATTATCACAAGTTTAATTCAAGGAATTTTTGTTCTAAAAAGCATCATTTTGCAAGTTCAGCATCAATGCCCTACTGTGGTATTGCTCCCTGCCTGCTCCTCAGTACAGTGCATTCTGGAGCCAGCTGCAAGTGTAGGTTTAAGCAGTGCTGTAGGTGGTGTGCTGGGCTTGAATGCTTTCAGCTTCTGGAGTACAGAGGTATACTCAATGGCACGGTTACAAAAAATAAAAATTAAGTGGCCACTTAGCAGAAGCATCAAGTCAACCCTCGTGGTAACTGGAGATGCGGGCCAAAGACCACTGCAGCCACGCTCCTCATTGCGCGGATGCAATCAATCAATCAATCAATAATTTTATTTCTTCCTCACAAAAAGATTAGCGGAGGACGAGGAGGGCTCGAAGAAAAAGTGGAAGTTTCCACTTGACGAGCTTCGGGCCCCCTATTTATGAGGCATATACAGTGGAACATTAAGAAACATACATCTTTATACATTAGAAAAATTAAAAGTCAGTATGTGTAATATGCAATACAAAAATAATATACTCATTTTAGAGCCACAAATAAAGGTCAGTATGTACAAGGAATGCAGCCACGGTAGCACACCAATTCTACAAGAGCATTTCTAAAATACAACAACAATTTCATACACGCTCACTGTCGCGTTACAAAAGACTTAAGCATATTGTTGGTAATGGTGCTTATGTTAATTCCTTGACAATGAAGGTGGTTTAATAGGGTCGGTAGGGCATGACGGAGCATTTGTTCAGATAGTCTTAAGCGTGAGTAAGGAATTTTCCAAATTAGATTAGTGCGTGTATTGTAGTGTCGTGTTTGAGGGGTCAAGTTAGCAAGTGTACGGAGAATTTCAAGCGAGTCATGCTTATATCGCTTTGCGAGGTAGAATGAGTACATATGATGGATGGAAAGAATGTCAAATTTAGTGAAAAGTTCGGATGTATGTTCACGATAATGAACATTTGCTATGCTGCGGATCGCTCTTTTCTGTAGGACATGTATGCGATTTAAATTACCAAGTGTTGTTTTACCCCACACTAAGAGACAGTAGTTAACATGTGAAAGGAAAAGTGAATTGTAAATGTGTAATTTAACGGCCGTCGGTAAGAACGATTTATATTTAGTTATGACCCCAGCAGCTTTTGCTATCTGTGTGGTAACGTGGTCAATGTGCGTGTCCCAGGACATATTTTTGTGAAAGTGGACACCAAGACATTTTACAGAATCTACGATTTCTACATCTGCGTCGCCTAAAGTGAACGTCATCTCTGGAGCGCTGGCTGCTTGTCTGGTAGTGAAAATAATGGCCTTTGTTTTATTAGCATTAATCTGTAAAGAGTTTATTTCGCTCCAGGTGGTCAGTTTTTCCAGAGTGCTGTTTATTTCGGATTGAAGAGAATGATAGGAACGACTGCGAAAAAATATTGTCGTGTCGTCTGCATATGTTACGTATTCTGCGTTGCTACTAATGCACGTAATATCATTTGTGTACAAGTTAAATAATAGGGGACCAAGTATGCTGCCTTGGGGGACACCTGCTTTTATTGGCTGGCAAGAGGATAGAATTTCCTGTATGGAAACGCACTGCATTCTGTTTTCGAGGTAAGACTTTAAGAGGTCGAGAGGTATTCCACGTATTCCATATACATCCAGTTTTTTTAACAAAGTAACATGGTTTATGCTATCGAATGCCTTCGAAAAGTCTATATATACACCTGCAATTACATATTTTTCTTCGATTGCTTTCAAAATTATTTCTTTTTGAGCCAAAAGAGCATATTCTGTGGACATTCCTTTTCTAAAGCCAAACTGAGTGGGATTAATTAAATTATGTTTAGTGGCAAACTTGGTAATTCGTATGTGGATGAGTTTTTCTAGACCTTTTGAGAAGACTGGCAGGATGGAAATTGGCCGATAGTTTGTCAGATTATTTTTGTCCCCTTTTTTAAATATAGGGACTACCTTAGCGATTTGCATCTTCCTGGGGAAAGTGCCTGTTGAGAGGCAAATATTGTACAAGTATGTGAGCGGCGACAAAATGAGGTCTAGTGCATATTTTACTGGTTTGATCTGGATATTATCAATATCACAAGCAAAGCTGTTTTTCAGTGAATGGTACACAGCACAGACCTCAGTCTCGCTTGTAGGGTCAATGTAAAAACTTTGTGGGTTTCTAATCATTCCATTTATTGCCTCCGAGGAATGTGTGCTGGTGACCAAGTTTAGAAAAAAGGTATTAAATTCCTCTGCTAGCATCGCTCCCTTAATGACTTTATTGTTTAATATGATTTCATTAATATTTTCCTTTACGGGAACTCTATTTAGCAGCACATTAATTTTTTTCCACATATGTTCAGCTTTTGGGGCACTACCAACTTCAAAGTAGTTACATAAATAAACCTGTTTTGCCTTTCGCAGCTTAGCATTAGTTTTGTTTCTATGCCTTTTAAAAAATTTCCCAGTCTTTCAGATTGCGAGTGTTTAAGAACCTAGTAAATAGCTTTTCTTTTTTTCTTATTAATTTCAAACAATCGTTATTGATCCAAGGTTTTCGAATTTTTCTTCTTTTTTTGCATGTTTTCATTGGAAATGAACTTGAGTATGCATCAATAAACAATCTCAAAAAAAGTTCATAAGCACCATCGGCGCTCGAGGAGCTATACACTGGTTCCCAGTTTACCGCAGAAAGGTTTGTGCGAAATGTGTTCAAAGTTTTTTCATTAATTTCTTGAAATGCTTTAATTACATTGGTTCCGTCCGCATGTTTCCTTAGCGCATTTTTAGCGAGTAAGAAAATAGGCAAGTGGTCACTTATGCCGGACGTGATAACGCCACCAAAAACTTCGTGTTCAGGGATGTTTGTGACAAAGACATCCAATAAGGTACACGACGTTGTTGTTATACGTGTAGCGTCTTTGATCACATTGTGGCAGGAGTGTGATAGGAGTAAGGTTTGTAAGCACTGCTGAGTGTTGGATTTAGTCATCAGATCAATATTGAAATCACCACCCAAAAACAAGTTGAGGTTGTTATTGCTTGCATAGTTTAGGATGTCTTCAAGGTGACGAAGAAAAGAGTCAACTACTCCATTAGGAGGACGATACATGACAACTATAAGATACCTTTGACTTATTGCAGCAAGGCACTCTACATCATCGGAAACAATAGAAAACTGATCAAGCACATCACACTCGATACATTTTTTTACGTGCAACAACAGACCGCCACCACCTTTCCGAGTTCGATTCAGACAAAATGTATTGTACCTGTCATCAGTGATATTATCACACTCTGAATGAAGCCAAGTTTCTGTAAGCATTATTACCTCAAAATCGAAATTAAATTTTTCTAGTAGAATATTAAGAAAATCTTGTTTATTGCGCACTGATCTTATATTAAGGTGAAAGCACTTAATTCCATTTATGTTCTCAGAGGCAGCAATGTGATTTACTTCATGAGGTTCCATCGCCATTTCTGATGACGGCAACGGTCTAGGCTGCATATTGATGCGGTCACACTATCTTTTCAACATCTTGCTCATTTCTGATGTGGATTACTGTCGACGCTTCTTCTTGGCGGGCGAAAATCTTTCCGTCCCTTACCCACACAAATTTCCAACCACAGGCTTTCTTTTTTTCGACAGCTTTAAACATTAGCTTCTTCAGCACCGGGCAAAGATGTTCATTTACATATATGGGGTTTTCATCTGACCACCCAATGTCAGTAGTGGAAAGCCTAACCTTTCTTGCCCTCTGGAGCACTGAGTCACGTTTTGATCGGTGCTTGAATTGCACGATTATGTTAGGAACTGCATTTTCATTTCGAGTTTTAACCCTGTGGCAGACTTCAATGTCATTTGCAGTCACGGGCTCATTCAAAGCAGTGCCAATGTGACCTAGTAATGTGACAATATTCTCATCTTTTTCTTCCTTAATCCCTTTAATTTCCAAGTTGCGGTTTCGAGAGTACTGTTCACTTGTGAGGATTCTGGTCTCATGGTCATCAATTTGTTTCTTTGCATTTCGGTACTCACTTTTCAAAGCATCGTTTTCTTTCTTCAGTGCTTTATTTTCCTTCTCTAGCAGCTCATTTTGGTTTTTCGTCTGCTCATACTGTTCATTTAAAAATTCAAGGCTCTTTTTCACTTCTTGCAGCTCCGTTTTCAGCTGCTGCTCAATCTGTCTTTTGAATTTCTTCATTTCCCTCTCAAACTGCTCTTTGAAATCGCGTAGCTCGCTATTCATTTTATCAAGCTCTCACGCACAAACACACAGAACAATCAATATTGGCAGCAGTGAGACAGCAGTTTTGAGAAGAAGAAAAAAAAAGAAAAACACAGTTTCCAACCTGTGACAACAAGAAGAGGTGCGTCAAGCGGTGCGTTCTTCGCTGTCCCCTGCTATGAGATGATGGTGCTGTCCTATGAGATGATGGTGCTGTCTTCTGCTTCCTTAAAGTCATTCAAGAAAAACAAATTGAACTGACTAAGTGGTTTAAAAGAGCACCATGGAAAGAACAGTAGTGTTTCGTCACATCGTCTTCATGTGCAGGCTCTTTCCCACTTAAGGGAAACCTGGGAGTGGATGGCTGCTATGCTTCGCAAAGCACAGCTGCCGACAGCTGGGGAGAATTGATGGCAAAGGTACATGCACAATAAATATGCGCCCGTTCTAGCCGGCTCTTGGCAGCAGCAGTTCTCAAAGCGTGGCGGTGTCGCACTCCCAGTTTCTCTCTACGTGTGAAACAGCCAGTGGTGCTTCAACTGTGCATGCTAGAATTACATTGTAATCAGTGACCCAATTGTTTCAAGTGTTAAAACATGGATGAACATGCCACCAGGCCTTTCAACCCACATACATAGGAACATCCGTTTGGAGCACCTTGCAGCACTGCTTATATTTGGTTTGCAACCGGCTCTAGTGAGCACTGCAGTAAAGAGCAGGCACAGAGCAACGTTGAGGTTTGGCATCGGTGCTCAGCTTTCAACACTGTTTTCTCGCCTAATACAAAAATTACTTCAATCACTCTCCAGAATAAATTGCATTCAATGGTGATGTGCAGCTTACTGCCTTTCATATTTTTACCAGTATCACCTCACAATGAATTCACAGCTTAATATGGCACAAAAAGCTATTTTACTTAAATTACGAAATTTTTTTCTGACTGCTTACGGTTTCTAATCGCTGAAACATTTTTTGGCTACTTTGTCTGCCAGGCAACTTAGAAAGTAGTTGTAATGATTACTGTGAGAACAAAATTACATTAAAAATTGAAAAATCACAGTTTTGTACCTTTTTTCGAGTTTATTATTTATTTATTGTTACACGAGTTTCGAAACTTGAGATGACGGCTTTGGCACGGAAATGTTTTTTTCGTAAAAACAAGCTGGGATATTATTTGCCTTAGTAATGTAATAAACTGTGATGGTTTTAAGGAATTTGAAGATGGTTGAACACTTAAGTCTGTCAATTGGCAAGCAATGACAAATGTGCATCTCCACCTTAAGTAATCACAACCTTTAAAACGCAAGAGGAGTGACAGAATTAAAAACATTTAACTTTACCTTTAATAAGTATATGGGTGGAGGGGGTGCTGAAGAAAACACTAACTCGACATATTTTGCCACCACTTTTTTGGAGGCTAAGAGAAATTTTGTGTACTATTTTTGGTAGTGCCACATACTTGATCTAGTTATGTGTTCAGCCTCTTTCACATTGTTGGGAACTTTCTACCACTGTTTCAGCTCTGTTTTTGCCACTGCCTGCAAAGGCAGCAAGGGAAGCCTCGACTTGTTTGTTACTCGGCTCTGTCTGAAGTTGTTAGGTGCTGACGACAGCAGAATTACAGGAGGAAGGTTCTTTACCCGTGCAACAGGTTAAGGATGCGGCAAATAAATATGCGCTCTTTCTGTCGCTATTCTAGGCGTATCAGTGTAACACATCGCATTCAAGTGACTAGCTTGAATCTAAACCCCTGAGACACTCGTCTTGTGGAATTTCCAAAGTGGTGCATAGTGAATGTGAAAAAATGATGAGATTTCAAAGCCTGTGGTTTTGCAAGATTGACGTTTTGATTTTTGGTCACGTGTAACAACTTTCGTGAAATTTTTATATAGTTAGGTAAAATTGAAAAACAAAGCGGCAAATGCCCCTCAAATGATTGCACCCAGCCAATGGCGAGGGCTTATTCTCAAAATGTGGTTAATCCCCTCAGTCTAGCTAGGGTGGCGTCATAGGGGGAGCCAGAAGAAAGCAAATTAACCATGGCGTAAGGAAAATCGTTCGACGTCATCGGCTGGAGGGCCTCCTTTGAATGGTATCTGCTGCTTCTCTCTTGGTATGTATCCGACTATACCAACATTCACAAAAGAGCTAGCAATTGCCTTATGTGATGTCCAGATTTTAACAATGGTGAGATATGTAAATGATCTTTTACTGGTTTTATGGTTTGTTAAATTAAATGATGCCAACTTTGCTTGATTGTTCCTGAAGTCTCAGTATTTATTCACGTTCACTGTGCTTTGGAAGTGCAGCAAGGAAAGTGTCTGAAATGTTCAGATGCAACGCAGTTCTTTAAAGGTGTAGTAAAGAGGATTCTGAGCTCAGATTTTTACCATGAAAACTCTATCTACATGCTCCGAGCATTCTTGGAAACTTCGAATTATTGTCTTGTGCAGCCAATTTCTCTGCTAAATTGGAGGAGTAGGAGGAGTCAACTAGCATGGGGAGTGCCTTCAGCCAGTCACAGGCGGCTCTTGCTTTTGCTTTGCTTTCAGGTTTCTACGAATAGTTTCAGTTGCAGACAGCATAGCTGCCAATTAGGTCCACAGATTAAAAATCTCCGTGGACTGTTCGTTTTCACAAATCATTCCCCGTATTACTACGTATCACACCGCCGATGGCAAGTGGCAAGCCACCATGTGACTGACTTAAGGCACTCCTCAAATTGGTTGACTCCTACTCTTGGTCAATTAAAGAAACAAAAAAGGTGGGAAACGGGACGTTTCATCCGATGTAATGTGAAAATCAGCTCCACAGGACAATTCAAAGTCTCTAAGAAAGCTTGCAGCGTGTAGATCGAGTTCCCATCATAAAAAGGTGAGCTCAGAATCCTCTTTAGTGCTCCTTTAAACAGGACCATATGTTGAGCTTATATTTCTAGAATATTGAAAGAAGTCATGGCGATTTATTTTTCGCAGTCTTATCTGGTTAAACGACCGTGTCGTAAGCTCATACCCTCTAAAGGCAGAGCTGAGTAAAATATAAGTCGAGACAGAAAACAGGATTCTTCCCTTTGCCACTTTTGCGAGCAGTGGTAGAAACAGTGTAAAAGCAGTTTTACAGTGTGAGAAAAACTGAACAGAGAACTGGATCAAAGTGCATACTACAACCATAATTACGCAAATTCTCTCATAACTTGAATCATCGCCATCAGCCTGACTATGCCCACTGCAGGGTAAAGGCCTCTCCCATATATTTCCTTTGCCAGCTGTGGCCACCGTATCCTAGAAAACTTCTTATTCTCATCTGCCCACCTAATTTTCTGGAACTCCCTGCTATGCTTGCCTTCCCTTGGAATGCACTCCGTTAACATTAAGGATAAGCAGTTATCTTGAATTCACATTGCATGCCCTGACCAAGCCCATTTCTTCCTCTTGATTTCGGTAGCATGTCAATAACCCGCATTTGTTCCCTCACCGTTCTGCCTGCTTCAGGTCTCTTAAATATTACACCTATCGTTTTTCTTTCCATAGCTCACTGCATTGTCCTAAACTTACGCTGAACACTTTTCGTTACCCTCCATGTTTCTGCCCCTTAGGAGAGTATTGGCAAGATTCTCGAGTACATGGTGGCAAAATATGATGTCAAGTTGATGTTTTCTGCTCCCTACAACGTTTCAGAATTGTGCTTTTTTGTAGAAATCATAGTGCCAAAAATCAGGCTGTGGAAAAAACACGCACGCAAACCAAAAGGCCACAACTGGACATGTGTTCACTGACATTACCAAGTCAGACATGCAGATTCCTTTATCATACAAGTACACAGAGGCAAAGCTGATGCAGTCATCTCAACCTCTGCTTATATGAAACATTGTCCACACTTCCCACGTTACTGGTCCAGATGACAGATTAAAATCTTAGCACTATGGAACAAAGGCTTACGGTGTTTTTTTTACTTTCATCCTTTTCCCTCTGCTGTCCACACGTGGCACAACGCGGCAACAGGTGTGAGCTTGCCAGCTTCATCATAAAGAGACCAAAAATACTGAAGGCCAAAGCTAGAGGCAGTCTGATAGTGGCAAGGCCTCATGGTCACCGACTTCAAACATGAGACTACAATACCACTCTTTACCTCCTTTGAATATGCTGCCGTGAAGCTCAAAACAAGCTTGCTTTTTGTCTGACCTCGGGTGATACACCCAGCAAATGTGTTTTGGTCTTACCTGCATACATGAGCAATTTTGAGCCCAAGAAGTTTGCTTCTAGCAGACTCCCTAGGCTGTGATTTTTGACAAAGGCCATACATGAAGGAACTACAGAATCCCTTCATGTTGTCCTTCAGCACTGAAATGTAATCCCCAGCCTTGCTCACTGATAATCCGCAGCATTGCAACTATGGCTCTAGGCTGGCTGGCAGAACTTCCAAACACAAAGTAAGTGTCTGTACCTAAACACCTGCAAGGTGAAGCCTTTAAAACTGCGCTCAATGTTTTGGTCTACACAAGCAAGGGAAATATCACTCACGATAGGAACCACTCTTGAACGCATGCAAGCTTATTTCTTTCTTTTTCTTTGTGCAAAAGCTCTTCTGACCGCCACTGTGGTATTTTTGTTGATGCAGTCTCCAAGGTTTTGCAATTTCACCTTGATTCTATGTTTGTGAGGGAACAGAAGGGCCTTTATGTGTAGAAGGAAGAAGTTTGGGCAGGCTTAGGTGTGGCTTCTATCCTGAGTAATATTTTCTTTGTGTGGACCAGCGCAGTTTGCAAGGCCTTGCCTTACAAGTGTTTAGTTACAACTACTTCATGTTTGTAAAGCCTTCAAAAAGGAAAGCATGGGATTGGAGTTCAGTGTTAAAGTGCCAGACGAAGAGACTGCAGTTCCTTGATGCTATTATGGAGGGGAAAGCATGGCGTGTTTGCTAGGCTTACTACCCAAGGACAAAAGCGCCTATCCTGAGTTTCTTGTTGACATATTCGAAGTTGGTGAAGAGTGATGTCTTGTACTTCAAGTCAATGCTCAGTAGATTTTGCCACCATCATATTGTATTGCCATTCAGTCTAAAAAATTAGCAATAACCAGCTATTCACAAGATCTGGTTGTATATGTGTGTGCAGGTTTGATACAATACCAAGTGAAGACACCAGCTCAGGATAGGCCAGTAGGGCACAAGGTTGCTGTCATACTACCTTAATAAGCTATCTCAAGGCCTTGGCAATGTGAGTTAGAGGTAAAAGTATGTGTGGTTTCTTGCACCAAGGAAGATTGCATACCACTTGAGTTTGGTGTCAGGCACAAGACAGGCTACCTGCCATTGTTGGTGCCATAGGTGCTAATGTTTTGTGGTCAATATTATATCAGTCAGACGCCGTGGTGTCAGCGGACAGCAGGAAGAGGATTTTTTATCTAGTTACGCTGACAGGCTCACATCTTTCAGCGCACTGTGCCTCGTGTGAACGGTGCAGTTGAAAGGATGAAAGAAAAATTTTGTTGCATAGGACTAAGATTTTTATTCTTTCATATTCCTTCACTGGGATCAGTTAATGTGGGAAGTGTCAGAAGGCTTTCATATCAGGAGAAATGGAAGTGATTGCATCAACAGTCTCTACATTCACTAATATAAGGAATCTGCATTTTTGGCGCGGCAGTGACGGCGAACATGTGTCCTGTTGCGGCCTTTTTGGATTGCGCACCTTCCCACACTGCATATCTTGAGGTTGTAAATAAGTTTCTGTTGTGTATTAAACTGCGAGTCAGGACTGGGTTTACATTCTCTCGGTGTTAGTGTTTTTTTTGCGCTGTATTACTTGAGTATGAATTCTTACCAACTAGTTCATTTCACCGTCTTAACTGGTGTATACCTTTGCTCAAGCTAAGGAGCTAATGGTTGAATGCTTTTTATAGTGCGTAAGTAGAATACTTACATAGTAATTAAAGCAGAAATAAATGATTTTCTGATCAGATTTTTTATATTCTGTGTACAGTACTAGAGTTACGCTTAGTCAGACTTAAGTATGCACTGCAGCCAAAAGATTCTTTTCTCGGGCCTGAAGGATTTTAAAGGTGACCACGTATTTTCAGTTTGCTATCCAGTTTATTGTTTGATTATCTACCTCTTTGCAGGGAAATTTTTTTTGTGACAAGTGTTCCATTTGAAAACTGAATTGAAATCTTATTTTTGTATTTCGATGAAGTACGAATGGTTGGATGAGAAGAGTATTCATATTTTTGTGCTAGGTACAAATAGCTATGAGTAGCGGCCTGCTTGCCTTTGGCTATGCTAATTTTGTTCATTATTCTTTCCTCTGTTTAATGTAATATTAAAAGGTATCCCAGCTGCTCCAGTAGAGGGCGTTTAGGGGTAACATAAAGCGGGGGGTAACATAAAGCGTTTAGGGATAACATAGGGGTAGCATTCAGCGATGCGGCAGCAGTGGCGGTGGCGCAGTTCCATGTTCTCTGCCTAAACCTGTCATCGAATTCTTGCAGAAACTTTCGCACGGTGCCGTCTACAACCTGGTTCATCATATCAGTACACTGCTGATATCAACTCTGGCCGTCACGTGGGGACCCAAGCGCCGGGACCTTCCTATAAAAGCGGCGACAAGCGACCCCCGTCTTCATTCAGCGATGCGGCAGCAGTGGCGGTGGCGCAGTTCCATGTTCTCTGCCTAAACCTGTCATCGAATTCTTGCAGGTTGGTAATAGACAATTTATTAAGCACTTTTCTTTTTTTCGCGACCGCCCCTGCTGCTGCTCTTGCTGTTTGGCAGTTTTCTGTTATTGCCTATTGGATGTTGGTTTCTGCTCTTGTTTACCATGAAGGACGCATGCTCCTCTTGCAACGCAAATTTTGCCGATGGTGACACGTTCATGACGTGCATCGACTGCACTTGTAAATTTCACATCGGAAAATGCAGCGGCGTGACCGAACGATCGTTTAGGATGATGAAGAAAACCACTAGGAAAGCGCTGAAATCCCCAGCTTGCAAGCAAGCAAATGTCTTGGAAAGCTTCCAGGCAGAACTAGCGGAAATAAACGGAAAATTGTCTGGCATGCTCGTACTGGAGACCAAATTAGACAAGCTAATGAGCATGCAGGAAACTGTGTTGAGCATCGAGAAGTCAGTACAGCTTCTGTCTGACACTTATGATGACATAAAAGTGAACCTACAACGACAGGACAAAGAAATAGGCGACTTGCGGCGTCGAGTGGAGGCTGTCGAGAGTGGAAGCGGTGAAAGTACTGTCCAAACACTAAAACAAGAAATAAATGAACTCGAACAGTATAGCCGCCACCATAACATTGAAATCCATGGGCTTGAGCTGAGAGAAAATGAAGACCTCATGGCTGAAATTAACAAGATTGCCCGAAAATTGGAACTCCCTGATTTATCCGATAGCAACGTTGAACATGTGCATCGTTTGCCCCCCAGAAAGGGCAGAAGGCCTGTGGTGATTGTAAGGTTTTCCAACCGAGCCCTCAGGCGCAAATGGTTTGAAGCACGCAAGTGCGCCCAAGAAAAGTTGACCAACATCAGCTTCTATGAAAACTTGACAGCAATGAACAGGCGATTGCTATGGCTGGCGAAGATAAGGGCAAAGGAAAATGAATACAAATTCGTGTGGACTTCTGAGGGTAAAGTGTTTGTAAGAAAACAAGCAAAAGCAAGTGCTATCAGGATTGCAACCGAAAATGACCTGAGCAAAATTGTTTAGATCAGTGACGACAGGTATTTTGATTTCAAAAAATCAAGATGGCGTACCACACAACTTCGTTCAATGATCTGGTGAAAAGTAACAAGTGTTTTCTTGAAAAGGGACTTTCTTTTTTTCATTTAAATACACAGAGTCTGAGGAACAAACAAGATGACGTCGGTACATACCTCTCACAACTACAGTGTTCCTTTGATTTCTTGGCTTTTTCAGAAACATGGTTCTCAAGTGTCACTGATGTTACGAATTTTTCCGGGTACAGTCACGTTTCAGTTTATCGTGAGCAAAAACGTGGTGGAGGGGTGTCCCTATTTATCCGCGACTGTTTTCACTATGATACCATAGACGACTTTACTTGCATGTGTGACGACTTTGAAACTGTTGCCATCATGTGCAAAAACATTGCCATCGTATGCATTTACCGACCGCCCCAGGGCACGCTGTCAATCTTTTTAAACTACATTGAATCACTCATGGATTTTGTCAATTCCCGGAAGAGGCATGTAGGGATCATAGGGGACTTTAATATCGATCTTAACTCTAATAACCCTGCTAAAGTTCAACTTCTTGAAATTATGCTTCAAAATGGTTGTGAGAACGTCATTGAACAGCCTACGAGAGTCACATCGAATACAAGTACGCTGATCGACTTATGTTTCACAGATTTTTCTAAGTCTGCTAGTTGCTCCGGTGTACTTTGTTCAGGATTGAGCGATCATCTACCAATTTTTGTAGCATTACCGATCGCCAAGCGTACACAGTGCACAAATAATACTATCCGTATCATCAATGACGGCGGTAAAAAGACCTTTCATTCACTTGTTGAAAACTTGAACTGGGCGAACGTATATAAGGAACCCGATCCATCTGTATCCTACGATATTTTTATGTCCGAATTACAAATTTGTTACGATGCTGTTTTCCCACCCACAACAATTGCTCGGCACAAGAAAGCAAGAAAAGAATGGATTACGAATGACCCTATGAAGCGCATAAAACACAAGGATAAGCTGTTCGAACAGTTTCTGCGGACGCGTGATATTGCAAAGCTGCACGGATTCAAGCGGTTCAGAAACAAACTTAGCTCTGACTTAAAAAAAGCCAAGTGTAGATTCTATCAACATAAGTTCGAAAAGTGCGCAGATAACCCCCGAAAAACATGGAAACAATTCAATGAACTAAACGCTACGCACGTTTCTAGTATACCATTTGAATTAGTTATAAATGGAGCCACTTATTCGGAGCAAAACTTAGTTAACCTTATCAATGATCATCTAGCTAACGCAGGTGCTGGAAACTTTTCATCTCTTTCATTGCCTCACAGCAGTCTGGAGAGATATATAGGGCAGATGCTGCTTGAAAGTGCATTTTTAACGCCCACTTCTGAGGTTGAGATAAACCTTATCATAAACTCGTTCGATAACCGATCGGCAGCTGGCCACAACGACATTAAAGCCGCACCTATAAAAGAAATTGCCCACTTAATCTCAAAACCGCTCGCTTACATCTGCAACCGTATACTTGCTTCGGGAATCTTTCCTGCGAAAATGAAGATAGCTCGTGTCGTCGTCATTCACAAGGGAGGAACATACAGTGACCTGAACAACTATAGGCCGATTTCAGTTTTGCCTCTTTTTTCGAAAGTGATTGAACGTGTCATACACAAACGCCTCGACAACTTTTTTGTTGCAAAAAACATCATATCAACAAAGCAGTGCGGGTTCCAGAAAGGAAGATCAACTGAAATGGCCCTCGTACAAATAAAAAATAAAATAATTAAAAATATTGAGGATAAGCTCTACACCGTTGGAATATTTCTAGATTTTCGCAAGGCCTTCGATTCCATCAAACATCATATTTTGCTAAGAAAACTGGAAATATGTGGAATTAGGGGCATAGCACTTCAACTCATGCGCAGTTACCTTGAGTCGCGTTTTCAGTTCGTATGCCTACATGGCTATAAATCAAACCCAAGGACTGTAAAATATGGTGTACCGCAAGGATCTATATTAGGCCCTTTGCTCTTCTTGATCTATATAAACGATATAGTTAACATTCCTCAAACTGATGATATAGTATTATATGCAGACGATACGAATGTATTCTTCTCTGGAACAAATCTTAAAGAACTTGAAAACACTAACACGTGTCTATTAAATCTTAGTGTATGGCTAAACTTAAATAGTCTTGAACTCAACGAGAAAAAAACTAAATTTATGCTTTTTTGTGCAAAAAACAAGCCAATTGATTACGATTTTAAGCTTCGTTACGGCTCTTGCTACCTTGAGCGTGTCAGCTCCCATTCCTTTCTAGGAGTTAAATTCCATCACAGCCTAGGCTGGAGCGACCACATAGACCACACCCGTGTCAAGATAGCGAGAGCTATTGGTATGCTTTCCCGGCTTCGAGATCTTATACCTTGCTCGCTGAAAAGACAGTTGTATTTCTCTCTTATCCATTCTCGCATCAGTTATTGTCTTCTTATCTGGGGTACTTGTAACAAAACTGACTTAGAAAAAATATCAGCCCTGCAGTCGCGTGCAGCTCGGTTTCTTTTACCTGCAGGAAACAACACAAATAGTTGCTCGGCAAATACAGTCTCGAATGATCCCTGTGAAAACCATGTATGAACTCAAAATATGTGTGTTTATTTATAACGAAATAAAATCAAATTACATTAATTTTTTTAACACGTACCTAAATAGATCTACTGGTTACAGCTTGCATCAGACTTCTGTTGTGGTAAATAGGCCTCGTACTAACTACGGAACACAATCAATTGAGCACCAAATCATGTTGATGTGTAATTCTCATCCGTTTGTAATAGATGCAGCTAAAAATAGTTCCACGCCCAGGGGTTTTAAACGCATCTGTTCGTCTTTCTTTTTGTTTAACATTGTGTCCTAGACGACCAAATGCTTACTTCTGGTTCCGTTTGATGTAATATTATGTCGGTTCGAACAACCCTAATGTATTGCATTTCTGTACCACTTTTGTATATGATTTAGTGTGTATTATTATTTTATTATCTGTATATATTTACAAGAACTGTTTATGATGCGTCTGTTGTGTAAGTGATGGCAAGGACAGCCTTTTTTTTGTTGTGTAATGCAATACCGCTCCTGCTGCTGTACCCAAGCGAGGACAAGACCCAGTCAGGAGGTTTAGCACCTCCTTTTGTCTTGCCTCGTGGGCAATACCTGTATGTTGCCCAAAGGAGAAATAAACAAAAAAAATCAATAAATAAATGTTGGTAGGGCAACGGAGCAGATTCGAAGAGAAGGCAAGTGTAGCAGGCGGCCGAAAGTTAGGTGGAGGGATGAAATTAAGACGTTTGCAGGCATACGGTGGGTGCAGCTGGCAAAGGACAGGGTAATTGGAGAGACATGGGGGAGGCCTTTGCCTAGCAGTGGGCATAGTCAGGCTGATGATGATGATGATGGTCTGTAGTGATAAATTCCTGCGTTCTTATTTGAATGAACCTACTTTCACTGAAAAGAGGTTTTGAAGCCAGTGTTTAATAAAATGCAGGTACCACTACCAGTGGTCGTTTTCACAACAGGGTGCGCACAGGTCCTTGAAACCCTTGAAAACCCTTGAATTTGGAAATTGCGTTTTCAAGGCCCTTGAAAGTGCTTAAATTTTTTTTAACCCTTGAAAGTCCTTGAAATTTCCTGTGCGGGATGGAAATCGCGATATACACACAAAAAAATCGGTGCGAAACCCGTGCATAAATTGGAAAAATGATTATTTTCTCAGCGCATAGTTTTTCTACTGACCGTTACACGAAATTTCTTGAAAGTTTGACAAGTTTGGTGGAGCCCTTTAGACAGCTGGCCACATTGAGGTGGCGTGATCGCCCGTTCAAAAGTGTACGGCCGTATCGCCATCGACATCACCGGCCGTTGGTTCGGCGTCTCGTGGTTTTGCGTTGCACGTGCGTACGCTGACGTTTACTCTCTGCAGCCGTGTGTTCAGATAGTTCTCTGCGTGTGACTGCAGCAATCCCGCGATCCGCAGAAATGCCCGGAAAGTGTACATTTCAAAGCGCGTGGCTCAGTAACAGCGCCTACAAGGATTGGGTGGCACCGGATGCTACGAATCCACATCGAGCAAAATGCAAACCTTGCGGGAAGTGCTTCGACCTTGTTGCTATGGGCGAGTCTGCACTGAAAAGCCACATGAAGAGTGCAAAGCACAGCTCCTGTATGAAGAGAGCAGCGGCAGGTTCGGTGCGCGAGTATTTTTCCGCTAGCGCGAGCGCGCGACCCGTAGATACTCCATCGCAGTCGTCTGACGTCAACATCGCGTGCAAGGTAAATGAGCTGGTGACAGATGCGGAAATTTTATGGACGCTGAAGTTAGTCACAACCCACTGCTCCTGCAGATCGTCGTCGGAAGCAGGCGAGTTGTTTAAACGCATGTTTCCTGATAGCGAGATCGCTAAAGGCTTCTCATGTGGTGAGAAGAAATGTGCTTATATAACCTGCACGGCCTCAGACCTTTTTTTCTGTCATCGCTGCCACGAGATATAGAACGGTGCGAGAACTATGTCGTACTTTTTGATGAGTCTGCTAACGAATGCCTTCAAGAGAAGCAAATGGACGTGCACATAAGATTTTGGGACTCGTCCAGAAAGGTGGTAACGAAGTACTACACTTCTGTTTTCATGGGGCACGCAACGGCTGAGGATATTAAAGACCAACTTCTGAGTGCACTAGAACCGTTGCCACTGGCGAAGATTCTTCAAATCCCAATGGACGGACCCAACGTGAAACTGAAGTTCTTCAAGATGCTGCAATCTCACCTGCAGCAGAACTTTCAAGTCCACTGTCTTGACTTGGGTACTTGCAGCCTCCACACTGTGCACAATGCCTACAAGGCATGCGTCATAGCGAGCAAGTGGGGACTCGACACCCTTTTGTCAAGTCTGAGTGCACTGTTTGAGGATGCCCCTGCAAGGAGGCATGATTTTTCAGCACTCACTGGGAAGGCAGTATTTCCTCTGAAATATGTTGCCCATCGCTGGGTTGAGAATGTGGCAGTCATCGAAAGAGCTCTGGAACTCTGGAGTGATGTGAAGAAGTTTGTGGAATCCGCAAGGAAGAAGCAAGTGAGTCTGCCAAAGTGTGTGTCTTTTCAGAACATTGTTGAATTCATTCAGGACACATTAGTAGTGGCAAAGCTGAATTTTGCTCTTAGTGTTGCTGCCACACTGAAGCCATTCCTAATGGAATTCCAAACAGACAAACCGATGTTATTTCTTCTGGCGAGAGACTTGGAGACGATAGTCAGAAAGTTAATGACAAAATTTATCAAGTGTTCTACATTGTCTTTAGCAACGGGGATCACTGGCATGCTGCAAATTGATATAGAGGACCCAAAGAATCGTACACCACTGGAAAAAGTGGATGTTGGTCACACAGTCGAACAAATCCTGAAGAAGTGCAATGCAAGTGCAAAAGATATATTTCAGTTCAAGATAGAGTGTAAGCAGTTCCTAGTCGCAGTGACGAAGAAGGTCCTTGAGAAGAGCCCCTTGAGGTTCACAGTGGTTAGAGGCCTTTCCTCGCTTGACCCTCGGCAAATGTGCTGCAGGCCTCAAGAAAATGTTGGAAGCACTCATTGCGGCAGGGAGGCTGACAGATCAGCGTCGAGACTCTGTACTTGCAGAGTACACGGAGCTGTTGCAAGAAAAACATCAACTGCGACTTTTCGAGAAAGCCACCAGTCTGGGCACCTTTTTTAGTGAACTTCTGCAGTTCAATGCTTCTTATGCAGAGCTGTGGAAAGTTGTAAAATCTTTGCTTGTGCTAAGCCATGGTCAGGCAACTGTTGAGAGAGGCATTAGCATAAACCGACAGATCTCTGTAGAGAACTTGAAAGGCCTCTCTTACGTCTCACAACGAATTGTGTGCGATGCAGTGGAAAAAGCAGGTGGTATCTATAACATTGTCATCACAAAAGATTTGAGGAAGGCGGTATCAGCTGCAAGGCATCATTATAGTGCTTACTTGGAAGCCCAGAAAATGCTGGAACAAGAATGTGTCAAGCAGTCAAAAAAGCGCTGTGCTGAGGACCAGCTTGACAGCCTCAATAAAAAAAGGAAGATACTGGAAGCAGCTGTTAGCGATCTGACTGCATCAGCAGACGACTATGCTGAAAAGGCGGAAGCAGCCAATGACCTCACTTACATAATCAAATCAAATTCTATGAGAAAAGCAGCAAAGGCTAAGGCTGAGCAATTGCTAAACCTCAACAAAGAGATTGAGGCAAAGCTTCAGGGGGTCTCTTGAACTTTCCTTGGTGCGTCTTGACAGATATGTTATCCTATATTGAGTGCAATAAAGATATTTATTTTTTGAAAATACTTTTGTGTTGCGAAACTACGAAATACAGTCCTTGAAAACCTCCTAGAAGGGCCTTGAAAGTCCTTGAATATCCTTGAACTTTTTTTCTGTATAGCTTGTACGAACCCTGCACAAGCAAACTGGTGCTCTCATGGCAGTTATTGTGAGCATATGCTTGAAGGTACGCTGCACCACCATTCACTTCAAAACAGTCATCACGGAGTCTTTTTTGGTCTTGACCTCACAAATGGAAACTGGAAACTGAGTAGTGGGAAAAATGTCCCATTTTTAAATTCGGTTGTCTGCAATAAATGTGATTAACATAGACAGAAAGCGCCACAAAGTCCGTGGCTCAGTTTTTGCATGGAAAAAAAATTGGATGGAGTCCTCAGTGCGTCCTTAATTAGTACATGCCCATCTTAACTGCGGAGGCTGTATGAGGGAATGACTTCTTCTGGTAGTTTACTGAATTGCAGCCCGAAGGATTCATAACGTGGCAAGAATACTTTTGTACTGCTGCCATTCCTATAGGTGATCGTCCTCATTCCTTTTTATAGACTTGGGCAAGACATCGATGACCTTTCCACACCATGCTGTCCCAGGAGCGTTGCTGTGCATGAGTGCACAAGTATCGTTGAGCAGCTCTATGTAAGCCAGTGGCTGTGCCGTACAAGCTCTGCAGACAAATAAACCTGTGATGGTAACAGGTTGTTTTTTTCTTTGCAAACAGGCCAAGGAGACAGCCGTATTTTTCCTTTTACATCACCATAATGTATGCTCTGCAGGTTGCAGTGCAGCAGTTTATTGTTTATCATGCAGTGAGTGTGCTCCTTAAACTTATGTAATGCATCATATAGAGTTTAGACAGCGTCTCTCATTATAATTATATCCGGTATCTGTAATATTTTATTGAGTCCCATTCCACATGCTGTTTCATCAAATATCTGACGTCGAGCATGCCGAGCCACAGTATAAAGCAGTCATGCTGCTACCCAGCTTGCTCGTTATGGCCATCACTCAATATTCTGTTTATGCCTGCCATAATAGCTGCACCTGAGCAATGCACGGCATTCTACATTGTACTAGGCTAGGCACTCAGCGATGACCACCATAATGCCTTGCACCTACCAGTACTTGGTACTATGCTGGCCACCCATAAGTGCCCAACATGTTACCCGGCACACACGAGCACCCACCACTTTGGTGGGCACCCACTACCCAACAATATGGTGGGTACCCACCATTGCCCATCACCATAACCCACCATCATGTCGGGTGCCGGGTTCCAGCATGCCCAGTAGAGTGTATACAGTGCTGGTGCAGTCATCGACTTGTCGAGGCTGAGATCACATTTAATTTCCTTGATGCTTGGATTTTATTTGCAGATTCCCTGCTTTGCATCTGTGCTAAGTTCTCCTTGGGCCCGACATGCTTTAACTCGAGTAGTTTTTTTTTCTTCTTGCCATGTTCTGTGTTTAAAAAAACATTAAATTAGTCTTGCAAGTAAACATCTGTGAGATTATAACAAAAAGGTTATACTTGTAGCAAGCGGCTTAATTAAATAATTTGTGCAGTAAACAAAGTGCGCCAGGAAATGAGTCGCCGAGCCTCCCAGTGCCAATGATTCTGACACCAGAAAGTGGTCAGAAAGTGCAAGCGAAGAGAGTCGGCATGCCTGCAAGACACCGTACCATGGCAGACAGCATTGCGACGAAAGAAAACGCGCTTTTTTTTGCACTTTGTAAACGACGTTTCCAAGCGCGAGAGGCACTGAAGCGATGAATCACCGCAAAGTGCTTGCTTTGGTTGGTGCGGTGCCTCCATGAAATTCGTCTGGCCGACGAACAGGGCCAACTGGGTCCTCGAACGCTGTTTGTTTATTGTGCCGGTTCACGAAAGTTTCATGCCGAGTCAACATCGCAGCAGCCTGTCTTCTTTCTCTGCCGTTCGTGCAGTGTGGCAAGAAGCTGTGGAACGAGTTGGCTTGTTCACAGCTCGCTAGCGAACGCGTTTGGTTCATGTCACTGTTGCGTTTCCGCAGTGTGACACGGGCTTAAGTGAACGCGCAGTCACGCGCATAATCACATGACCACATCTGGCGAAGCGGGGGTCGGAGCAGCGGTGCGGAGGCTGCAGCTGCGGCGAGTCACGTGGTCTGACATCACGACCACACCTCTGGCGCTCCTCCTGCTGAAGGTCAAATTGATAACCTTGGCGGACCATGGCGTAGTGGAGCTCTCGCTCCAAAACACTTGGCACCTACACGCTGCATAAAATTGAATCCTTGAATGCCGTGGAATTCTCGAATAACGGTACAGCTGCCCTTAAAACAGCATGCCGTGCATATCACGTCGGCGCAGTTTTCTCACTTAAACTTATTACATGAACTATGCCGTCATCCCACCTTCCACCTTGACTTCTATTTGCCACCTCTGCAATCTTCCCGCGCCGTGACCATAGTAACAAAGCAAGACGAGTAACATGCCTCTCATCTCTTGACGCTAAGCACCATTCATTTCCGGCACAACAGACTGGAAGAACCTGTCGTCGCATAAAGAAACGAAGTCAACTTGCCCAGTTTTCGAGATTTCTTTTGACAAAACGATGTGAGCTGACAGATTTCAAATTACATATTTTTACGTTATGTGCGTTATGCTGTTTTGTGCATCGAGCATGTTCTGAATTGCTGCGTGTAACTCCTGTGCGTATTTACTTTCAGTTTTGTTTATGTGCAACATCAGGTATATTCCATGTTTCTGCTGTATTAGATGCATTATTATTTCTGTTTAATGTGTTTGTGTCGTATTTTCTCGTGGTTTTTGATTGTACTTAACGAATGCTTCCTACTCTATGTGTTTGTGTCGGCTTCACGCCTCTAAGTACAAAACCATCGCATGATCGACGGCCCTTAGGGGTTTTTTAAATACATAAATAAAACCTAGAACTTACACGTCACAACGGAGATCATCCTAATAAGGTTAAGCCTTTTCATTCTAAAAGTAAAGTCAGAATTATTTCTTTCCGGACGTGCCGAAGGCTGGAATAATTTCCACGTTCAGTATTGTGTGCAATTATACTTTCACTTTAGCACTCAACCTTTAGGAATTCATTTCCTTTTTCTCTTTTAGTTGCATTTCTGCAGTTGATGAGCGATTTTATTAAGGTATCATGCATAAATGTCGATCGCATTTCCCATTGTACAAAATATTCACGCTGAAAACTTTGTTGGGTACGTTTTTCTGTCGCTTTTTTTCTCTTGCACACAGTGTTCTGTTTTTCTCATTGCTACGTTTTTTTTTCTTTTTCCACACCCCCTAACTGTAATGCTTGATGCTGCTGTAGGATCCCGAAAAAACAAAAAGCAGCAACCATGAGTGCTTATAGAATGAACAGTATCGGTTACAAAAAGAAGAGTGACATTAAAGAGAAAATGTGAAAAAATACCCTATCATCGATAAAAACAATTGCTATGTATAGGTATTCACATATCCACAGAATACGGATTCAGCGGAATAGCAAACACAATGTTCATTAATTTAAAAATACCAAAAAAACTGAAAATTTTAGGGAGGTTGAGAATACAAACCAAACAACTTTGCAGAAGTGCTTCCCTAAGTGTCTTGTAGAGGTGCAGGTATGAAGAAACCAGCAGTCACCGAAATCAAGTACCTCAGGGAATGTTTTCTCTTGCTTCATAATTTGTGGACGCATGGGCGAAAGAATACGACGGGGATTATTTACGCATTCTATTACTTAAAGAGCGAACGGAAGAATGTCTCTCGGCCACACTCGTTGCTGAGCTTTATAAGGCTCTTTTAGAGCCACTGAGCTCAAGACCGCCACGCAGCAGTCGAAATATATGTGTTCCCGTCAGCCTGCGAGCCATTTGTCGACACGGTCGCGCCGAGGAGCTAGCCGGGTACACGTTACGTTACGGGAGCTATAGCCCGCTGACAGTCTCGTCACGGTCCCGTTGGAGGATCCATGCTTCGGGAAGCCATAAACGGCACTTTCACCCGCACTGCTTTTTGGAGGAACGCTCCTTTTTTGTTTGTGTGTGTGTGCGCGAACTCCGCGTATTCACCGTGTGGGAAACGGCGCCACTTGTGGGCGACGCGCGGGAAGCCGGGAACACGGATTGTGCCTGGTCAGTGTCAGTGGCGCACTTTCCGAACGCCGGCCTTTAGGTTTCTTTTTGTTTAACTCAACGTGCGGCTTCATCGGCGGCATGCCATAGTTCCAGAGAGGCGCGGAAAGATATGCACCTCAGCTACGCTCATTGCCCGAACTTGTAGTCTAAGGCCCGTTTCATGTGCTGCGAATTTCACCGTCCGGCACTGCGATTTCGTCCGGTCTGCGGCGGGAGAGGGCCGCCGCTCTTGCTGCAGACGGCTTGCGAACAATTTCGGTCTGGTTGGAATTCGTTCGCATCGTCTGTGCGTTCAGTCTGCGACTGACCAATAGGGAGCATCCACTGCTTGGCTCTCTGTCAGGCTTGGCTTTGGCCAGCTTTGGCCAGGCTTGGCTTTGGCCATCGTGTACTTTTCGAATAATTCGGAACTGTTTACTTTGATAAAAAAGATACGAAATGTTACCCTGTATCTATAAGCGCGCATGATACAAGAGCATAAACACATTCCATGTTGTATTGCTGCCGCGTTTATTCACAGCTTGGATAAGCAAACATCTAGCAACCCTGTTGTCACAACCGAACGAATCCGCAGCTTCTGCGTTGCATGTGAAAGGACAGAGCGGCAATCGCATTGCGGCGTCAGCGGCGGCACCGAATTCGCAGTGTCGGTGCAGCAAAATTCGCAGCATGTGAAACGGGCCTAACGGCGGCGACAAGATTTTTCTTTTGGTCGTGTATTTTTGTTTCTGCTCGCTGACGCCGTTCCAAAGAGCAGGGGGCAATTGGCGGTTCTGTTCGTGTGTGTACGTATTCCTGCGTCGATTCGTCAACGCAGTCCGACTTGCTGAAGGAAAGATGCGTTGTTACGATTTCGTTGGGCTTTTATTGTTTTGTGCCTTATCTCAGTTCCGCGGGCTTCGCTGGAAGCACTGTGGGCCCGCCAAAATACACGGCCACAGGCGACTGTTACGTCACGAGGGGGGCCGGTCCAATTAGCGATGAGCAGAGGGATTAAGAGGGCATGTTGGCGGGAATTAGGGATTCTCGCCAGGAGCTTTCGACCGGGAGAGCTCTGGTGGCTGCGCTCTGCTCTTGCTCTCCTTTCGTTTTATTCTGTCTTGACTGCATCGTCCATGCTACTGTGATATATATAAAGATTTTTTTTTTGTTTTCCAACAAAATCGTCGTCATCAGCCTTCGCGTTAATGCCAATCAGAATACCGGGCCGTAACGGCAACGAGGCGGCCTGACCTCGCTACGAGACAGCAGCGAGGAGAAAAGAAAAAACCTCTACTGCTCTTGTTCCCTCTAGTCCCTAGATAGAGGACGGCCCTGCCGAGGAGGGAGCGTTGCGCGCCCCCTTGGTATGACTGCTTGCGTTATTGTTTACTCTTAGATCTTGTGTATCAGCTTGTTCAGTTTAAATGATGTTTTCGACCCATTTTAAATAAATCGAATTAATTCATGCTACCCATCGACACCTGCTGGTCAACTTCGAGGCGGTGGAGCCAGCGTTCCGTCCCGACGTACGCTTCGTAACAATATGATGTTCCATGGTGAACTGCAGGTCGGCCCGTGTTTGAGGACACCCGACGCGCGAGCCCGGCACGCGGGAAGGGAACCGCCGGAAACTGGTCCTTTGTCTCCAAACATGACCTCTACGATTGGGGACATGTGCCCGCCCGCCGCTTTGGGGCTCGGGACGCGAGGAACCATCCGACATTAGGCCTTTTGCCCTCAAACTCCAGAGCGACGTTCATTAGTATCGATGACATGGTCCATTTTGGCACGCCTGGGGGCAATGTTCGTCCTTTATACAGGGGTTGCACGGAGCCACATGCATGTACTCGGGAGAAAAGTGTGCTGGCTGCTTAAGGCAAGACTCACTGGCGCCCTTCCTAGCAGAGCGTGCGCTCGTCTTGGATCGTTTCTCCACAGCACAGACTGTCTCTCTCGTCGTGCGCGCGGTAGCGTCGCCCGTACCCTGAGTGTGGGCAAAACGAGCTCCGCGCGCGCGCGCTTGTCAGTGCGCATGCACAATTGTGTGCGCGCATGCCCGTGGAGTAACGAGCAGCGGACGCCACACACCCCTCCGCCGTCCGAACCTGCGAGGCCCCTCGGCTGATTCAACCGCAGTCCCGAAACGCGGGATGCGGAGTGAAGGAACAGCCGCGCGTAAACCGGGGTCCGTGCGTCCCCTGTGCGGAACATGCGCATACGCGGAAGCGGTGAAGATAATTGGCCCGCTGGATGAAGAGGTCCCCAGGAGAGAGGAGACAACGAGGAGACGCGGTCGAAGCAGGGAGATAAAAATGACATCTGACAGGCGTGCCGGAACGCGCTGCCACACAAGTTTCGTGGATCGGGCGGCAGCTTCGTGCACTCTCAGAAGCGGCGTTCTCGAGTCAGTACGGACTTGTGTGTCCTCTAGGAAACGAAACTGCCGCTACAATTCCGACTTGAGTGCCTTCGTGACTCTCCGTGCGCCATCCCAAGGTGGCTCAACGATAACGGACACGGTCATATTGCTACGGTTGTGCTTGTGCTTGGAACGCTCGTGCTTGGTGCGCTCGCGCTTGGAACGCGAAGAGGACGAAGGGCGTTTCTGCGGCTGGGCTTCGCGTGCCCGGTTGTTCGGCTGCGTGGCTGTAAGCTGTTTCCCTGTAAATATATTTTTCCCTTTTGGTGTGCACATCTTCACGTTACATTATTGGTGGAGGTGCGGGGTACAGCCACAGCAAGCACGGAACTCCGCAGCGGTCGTCAGCTCGCCGGCTCTTCAACCATGACCAGCGAAGGGGCCGCTCCGTCGGCGTCCGCCAACCCGGCGTTCATCATTGACCATCCGAGAGATCCTGGGACCTTCAACGGAACGGACGGCGTCGACGTGGAGGACTGGCTCGCAATGTACGAGCGCGTGAGCACACACAACAGGTGGGACCCGACCCTAAAGTTGGCCAACGTCATCTTCTACCTGACGGGCACTGCCAGGGTATGGTTCGAGACCCACGAGGATGAACTCACCAGCTGGGATCTCTGCAAGCGCAAGCTTTGTGACCTGTTTGGTAAGCCATTCGGGCGTCAGCTCGCTGCGAAGAAGGAGCTCGCATGCCGTGCACAAACGTCCACAGAGTCCTATGTATCATACATTCAGGACATATTAGCTCTCTGCATGAAAGTCGACGCCACTATGTCAGAGTGCGACAAAGTAGGTCACGTGCTCAAAGGCATCGCAGATGACGCCTTTAACCTCCTTGTATACAAGGACTGCGGAACGGTTGACGCAATCATCAAGGAATGCCACCGGTTCGAACAAGCGAAGAGCCGCCGAATTTCTCCGCAGTTCACGCGGTTGCCGAATACGACTGCGACGTCGTCCTGTGTAGACTCGACTCCACCGAGCCGTCTGCCGACATCTGAGAGCCTGACACGACTTGTGCGCCAAGAAGTAGAGGCAATGTCCCCCGTTGCGTTTCATCCACCCGCAACAGACAGTACTCCAGCAGTATCCCTTATACAGGCTGTCGTTCGCAAAGAATTTGCCAATCTTGGGATTCAACCTGTTTGCTCAGTTAGTGCCCCATATGCTCGCCGCACGTCCCCGGAGCTCGGTTCTGAACGTGCATACTACCCTCGACGCAGCCGCAATCCAGATGAATGGAGAACACCTGATGACAGGCCCATCTGCTTTAACTGCTCCCGAGTTGGCCACATATCTCGACACTGCCGAAGCCGTCCGTCCTCGACCTACAGCCGCTACCCGCCGGGTTCTGCATATTCCCGCCGCTCTCCCTCGCCCTCGGAAACGACCTCTTCTGGCCACCACGCTCAGACCCCGCTTACCAACCGTCCGTCGTCACCTCAGCGCCGTCGATCTCCATCGCCCCGACCTCGCCGCCCTTCGTCGCCGGCCCCATATGCCCGCTCCCGGTCGGAAAACTGATGGCTGCAGCGTCTGGGGGTGATGCTGCTCTGACGACCCGACCAGAAAACCCTCCTTTAACTCTTCATGCTCATCGGAACATCCTTAACGTCGACGTGGACGGGGTCCCTGTTACCGCTCTGATCGACACTGGAGCGCACGTCTCAGTCATGAATGCTCGTCTTCGCCGTCGCCTAAGGAAAGTGCTCACTCCTGCCCCCTCAACTGTGGTCCGTGTTGCAGATGGCGGTATGTCTATTGTCGTCGGAATGTGTACTGCTCGTGTTTCAATAGCCGGCCGCCATACTTCTGTGCTCTTCACTGTCCTCGAACACTGCCCTCATGACATCATTCTCGGCCTTGACTTTCTCACCGACCATTCCGCCCTTATAGATTGCGCCACAAGCATCGTTCAACTCGCTCTACCTGTTCCTTCAGAGCCACCGGATCCAATTGTTCACCGACTGTGCACCGCCGACTTTGTCCGCCTGGACCCCGATGCCGCCACTTATGTCCGTTTCTCCTCTGTCCCGCCAGTTCCCGATGGTGACTACATCATTACTCCGGTTCCTGATGTGCCCTTTACACGCAGTGTTGCCCTTGCGCATACAGTTGTCACCATGTCGGCAAATCAAGCGTCCCTTCCGGTTCTCAACTTTGCCTCTTACTTTCAGCCGCTCCCACAAGGTATGTCGCTCGCCACGCTGTGCCCTGCTGCCGAATGCGTCGTATCGGCGGTGAGAAGCGTCCCCCCCCCCCCCCCCCTCGTCGAACTGCCGCGACTCTGACGTCCCACCACCTGATGAATATGCAAAAATGATTGCTGCTGACCTCTTACCAGGGCAAGCTCACGACCTTCGGTATCTTCTGTCGTCTTTTCGCGACATCTTTGACTTCGATGACCGCCCTTTGGCTCGAACATCTGTGGTCACGCATCGCATCAACACCGGTGACGCAGCTCCTATTCACAGACGACCCTACAGAGTGTCCAGTACAGAACGCACCATCATACAGCAATAGGTGGAAAAGATGCTCAGTAAAGACATCATAGAGCCCTCGTCGAGCCCTTGGGCCTCACCAGTTGTGCTGGTTAAAAAGAAGGACGGCAGCTGGCGCTTTTGCGTTGATTACCGGCACCTAAACAACATAACAAAAAAAGACGTCTATCCACTCCCAAGAATAGACGATGCTTTGGACTGCCTTCACGGAGCCAAATTTTTCTCTTCAATTGACCTTCGGTCCGGGTATTGGCAAATCTCTGTTGATGACAATGACCGCGAAAAGACGGCATTCGTCACACCGGACGGCTTATATCAGTTTAAAGTTATGCCATTCGGTCTCTGTAATGCGCCAGCTACCTTCGAAAGAATGATGATGATCCGCCGGGCTCACTCGTCCTCCTTTGGTCTCCTTCTCGCCGTGTAGGTCTTTCTGAGAAACTTCTACGTCAGTACAGCGGCCCTTATCGAGTTCTCCGTCAGGTGACCGACGTGACCTACGAGATTACACCTCTTCATGCTCCGACGTCGTCCACTAGCCCTTTGACTGACGTCGTTCATGTAGTCCGTCTCAAACCGTACCACACGCCTGCTACATCATCCACTTAGCACCGGGACGGTGCTTTTGCCGCCGGGAGTTATGCTACGGTTGTGCTTGTGCTTGGACCGCTCGTGCTTGGTGCGCTCGCGCTTGGAACGCGAAGAGGACGAAGGGCGTTTCTGCGGCTGGGCTTCGCGTGCCCGGTTGTTCGGCTGCGTGGCTGTAAGCTGTTTCCCTGTAAATATATTTTTCCCTTTTGGTGTGCACATCTTCACGTTACATTATTTCACCAGGCATCTCCTCTCTGAGGCAGTATGACAGCAGGATCCTTGACGGGGCGATAAGGTTAACGCGAAAGACTTAGTCCAGCACATTCAGTATAAAACGGCTCAGTTCATCGCTGCATTAAAATAAACAAAATTGTCAAAGTTGAAGGTGGCTGTGAAGAATTGTTTGTGTTCACACCGCAGCGAAGGCTCGAACATTTGCTCTACACACTCGTAACCGACCTGTGAGTTTGTTTTTCCCAACAGCCCGAGACTGCAACGGTGTTCGCCTCGGCAAACCATTCAAAAGCGTCGTTCAATGTTTCCGCGTTTTTCCGCCCGCCCCAGTGGAGAGGGGTGGCTCTCACCGGGGTGGTAAGCAGCAGTTGGGTGCCCAGCGGGGGCTCCCGGTCGTCGTCCGTGTCGCCCGTGTACTCGGCGCAGGTCACGCCCAGCCCGGCCAGCTTGGGGCCCCAGTCGGCCAGCCGCTCGCGGCACAGCGCCTTCAGTGGGGCCACTGCGCAACCCCCCTACCACTTGAGCATCTCCCGGAACGCCACAGACAGACAGACAGGAAGGCAGGCAGACAGACGGACAGACAGACAGGCAGGCAGACAGACAGAAGACAGACAAACAGAAAGACAGGCAGACAGACAGGCAGACAGAGACAGTCAGACAGACAGACAGGCAGGCAGGCAGGTAGGCAGGCAGGCAGACAGACAGGCAGGCGGGCAGACACAGACAAACAGGCAGGCAGGTTGGCAAGTAGGCAGACAGGCAGACAAAAAGTATGGTGGAGCAGCCACAAAAAAACGTAAACCAATAATATCCTGCCTGTGCCACTACGTATAACAGACAGACAAACAGGCAGGCAGACAGAAAGGCAGAGAGACAGGCAGGCAGACATACAGAGACAGACAGGCAGGCAAGCAGCTTTTGGGCTCATCTTTATTGTCAACTCAATTGCATCGCCGTCTGGTTGTCCTAAAGCTGTAAGCCATAATATTCTGCTGACACCCACTGCCGCCCAACTATTCTGCTTAGTCTAAATACTAAGGCACGGGGAAGTCGGGATCTCGCAACCTCGAAGACCAGTAGAATAAGTTTGCGCTCCGCTCAAGCGTTCAAAGATGACGCATGAATATGGTGAATTGTGAGACGTGTCAAGGCATTAAAAAGTGCAGAAATGCCTCCAAGGCTGAAGCCACATACGAAACAGCAGAGCGACGGCTGTGGTTTTCCAGGTGTTTTGCATATTCTACTTCGCTCTATTGTCACGCCGCAGCGGTATTGTTGGGTACGTTTTCGAGGTTCCATTCCATTTTGTTTGTCCTCACGAGAGTCTCGTATAACCGCGTCAATTCCTCGATAATGCATCCTGTATTGTTCAAATATGCGCTGCTTCGATGAATAAGGGTGACTGAGCGAGAACTATGAGGGCAGGAGAGTGCGATAGAGTACATTTTGAGGACTCACTGAATCGAAATGATGTGACAGCTTCACATAAAAACACAGGTCTCAAGGCACTGTGCGGGCGCGAACTGCCCAATCAGGTGATTCCCACCCCTTTCTTAGAGCTCTGGCAAGGGCAGGATAAAGTTTAAAAAGCGCCTCTCCTGTGCCCTGAAGAAGGAGCCAAGACGGCCCAGAAGCGCCTTCCTGTGCTGGGTAATGCACACAGGGGTTCCGCCAATTTCTCCTAATGCGCCTTCACAAAGCCTGTTGTCACGCAGTTGTTCCGTTGACATACATGATGACTGGTTATCAGGAAATGAAAGACGCGGTAACTGTCTCACTTCTCGGCGGGCACCCCAACAGCTTCGTGAGGTAATGTAAGAAGGTGGGAGCGAAAGCTGAAAGGTGCCACAGTGGAGGACTCCGGAATAATTTCGACCACCTAAATATGTTTAACGTGCACTGGCGTTAAGCAGCACACGGGCGCCTTCTCCGTTTCGCCTCCATCGAAACGCGGACGCCGTGGCCGGGTTCGAACCCGGGTACTGCTACTGAGTAGCCGAGCGCCCTGACCACTTGATATGCATAGGAACAAATTTTCCGCGGCGGAGAAAGAGAGAGAAGGAAAGGCAGAGTGCATTAGATTTCCACAATTATCAGACAACTAGGGAGCTTGGACAACCGCCTACGGCTCTTCCTTAGGCCAGTCGAGCCAAAAGGAGGCCGAGTCCCCAACGTAGTGTTGGCCTTCGCGACACCTCTTGACGTCCTCTATTCCTAGTTGGCCTTCTGGCAGACTTTTGTGAGAACGTTGACGTGTATACAGAGGTTCCTGCCCTAATCTGCGGAGAGTTGGGACACTGAGGAGTATATCGCGCCATCCGACGTTGAGGAGTGCATTAGTCTGCGCGCTGAGTGACCGATGCAGCTGAGGGAAGGGAAAGCGGCTTCCCTTGCGCCCTTGGAGCGTTCGGCAATTTTGTCCTTGGTACGCCGTCTGCCGCTGGATGCTAATGTTGTGGGGCAGTTGATAAATTTATTATTTATTTTTTCTTATTTCCGCCAATGCCATCTCCTATGCCACATAGGAGTTGCTTGCAAGTGGAACCCTTTGAGTGTTCTCTGCGTCCACACGACTCGTTCCGAGCCAGTCGCGATCTGTACGTTGTGTTAGGCAAGTTGGAATTGATTCATATTGTGGACCAGCGCAAAACGAACAACGGACCTAGGAAAGCGAAGACGACACAGCGCCCGTGTCGTCTTCTCTTTCCTAGGTCTGTTGTCCGTTTTGCGCTGGTCCACAATATGAATCACGATCTGTCCTCCACATATTAAAATACTAGCTCGTCCGACCAATGCAGCACACTTCACATACGTTAGCAGGATGTTGTAAGCATGCATGCAATGCCTCTGACTTGTCCCACGTACAGCATCTCGGCTCCTTCGGAAGTTTTTTCGTCGTCACTGGATAAACCTTGGCCAGCTTGGAGGGCGCGGAGAAGATGGCTCCGACGCTGGACCTCTGCCTAAGCTAAGTTCATTTTCACCGTTACGAGATAACCTATAATATAAAGCATATACTGAACTGCTTCGTTTCCGCTCCTCTTTGCCTTTCGTTGTAACTATTAGAATTCTTTATTTTAAGGCAATAGCCTTTAATGCCTCACACTCGCGGCAACCGTCCGTTCGTTACATTGCCACCTAGGTCACGTGACCTTAAGATCACCAAACGATCTATAATTTGTGTAAAATTGCAAACAGCTTTCGCCTTCCCGCAGTTAAGAGATATCTAAGTGCCTCCAACGAATTTTTTTCCGCACCCTGCTCTAGCGCAAGTTGGTAAGAGAGCTCTTTTATGGACATCTATGAGATCGTGGTAAAACTGCAAATATGTCTTCTCAGTGACTATTACTATGCATAACTCGAAAATGAATCATGATGTGGCTTCGCCCTTTATTAGGTGCGTGCCCAAGACAAGCTCCTTTGGAAGGGCCCTTCAGAAGGCAGCAGTGCTGTGAGCTTAAAATTTTTGGAATCGGACCTCTTTGAGCCTTTTCAAAAATATTCTCGACAAAACCCTGAATCTTGCGTTTTCTTCATTATTTCGCGATAGCTACAGGCAGTGCTTCGACAATTTCTCCCCATGTTGATGTTTGTCCGGCAACGGAAGGCACAGTTGTAGCCAACAATACTGCACTGCAAAACTTTCCAGCAACTCTTATTAAAATCGTGTTCCAAAGACTCAACTGCATGGACTCCGTGACCGCTTTTGAAAGGGAATGGGGTTCAATCTATAGCCTCAAGGATCCGCGTTTAAATTTCTTAGTTCGTCGCTGCTTGCTGGTAAGCACCGACTGTTGGGCGGCGGGTTGGGTGGCGTCACAATATTTGAGGCTCCTCTTGACGCCATTGGATCGGGTGGAAAAGTCGAAGCGGCTGCTTGGCCAATATTCAAAATTACATTACATTATGCGCCACTCAGCGCCTGCGACTGAAAGTTGCTAGAGGGCATTACTCTTATGGAACATATGAAGTCGTTTGTTAGCGTTCGAAATTTTGCGTCTTCACCCGTTAAGCTTTTTCTTCGCCACTGCGAGCAAAAAGGTTCCCTTTAGCTTCTCCCTGCTAACGGCGGCCATTTATCTCGTTTTTCTCTTTTGTTTTCTGATCGGGCGCGTGAAGACCATGCCGCATGCCGCCTTTGCGCTGCAGCGGAGCGCGTGCACCACAGAGAAGTTGCGACAACCACGGAAATGTTTTTGCTGCTGGTCACAGCCAGTGGCGTACCGTAGAGCGCTCTTGGGCCGCCACCTTCCTCTCGCTGTTTCCCGCCGCTCAGCAGGCGCACCAGGGCCAGCTCCAGGACAGCCGTCTTGCCCGAACCCGTCGGGGCGCTCACCACCAGGGGCGCATCACAGTGCAGCACCTGCGACGTTACTCTGCGCTCTTAAATCCCCTTCTACGGGTAGCGTTTTCCGCCAGAGTGGGCTTTGAGTCGCTCTGCCACTGAGCCGAGACGCCTGTGGGATTCCTGACAGGCCCCTGAGGTGGATTCAGGGGAATAGAAGGGGCGCGCCTATTTTCGCGAAAGTTGGCCGAAATTTGTCTCTTGCGATGGAAATATCCTTTCCCGAAGGCGAAAGAGTCAGGCTCGGCTCTGCTCGGCACGGCTATATCAGTGAACGATTTCGGGCTCATTTCGGTGTGTGCGTGTCTGATTTGCCACGCCTCCGGCGCACGTGAACTGTGATGTTCACGCGAGACCGTCCAGGGCGCTCCTCGGCCTTTTGCACCCTCCTCGCGGCGGTCAGGGGCTCGCACGCTGGCCCGCCGAAGCTCACTTCACCGACGGAGCACAAACAGTCCTACAGCAGAGACGTCTCGACCAGGGCTGCTTCTCTTGCACGCGCCCTACACTTCCTTCCTCCCCAGCTCCTGCTAGCGTCAACGACAGCTGAGTGGATGACAGCACAGAAAGATTGGCGGGACGCACAGAACGGCGATGGAAATGCCAATTCTCTGCAGCAAGTGGCTTTCTGCCTACGCCTTCGAGCTTTCTGTCGAGTCTCATATACAGCCTGTGCGGGGCACATCTTGCAATTTCAGAAGTGAACGCTGGATTACACTGCAAAAACGAAAAAAAGAGCTCGAGTACCTTGTATTTAGAGTCGTGTACCTTTCGCGCGGTTTTTAGTTTCAAAGTTCTAATCCGGAGGTTCAGAGCCCAGCAAAATCGTCTAGCGTTTGTCTGTCTGAGAGCAGCCTGTATCGCATAACATCCACCGGTGGCAGCGCCTACCATCCCAGGCCAGGGGTGCACCGCTTAACCGTTGCACCAGTGCTCCGGAAGTGGTTTGAGGACTCCCAGTAAGATATAGATGGTAAACAGAGAAATACAGATTTTGCATATATGAATACGCCGTGCTTTCGCACTGTATACGAATGTTCTGTACACCAAGTAGGAATTTAGCAGTGACGTCATCACTGGTGTACTTTGTCATCGTGGTGGGATGTTTGAATTATCCGCTGTATAGGTAACGGGGATGTGACGTCAAATCGTAAGCCACCAATGGGAATTTTGGTCTCACACCACCGGGGCTGCCACTGGGCTACTGCCCTGCTCGCTTCGCTGCCAAACGGCAAGCACACGAACTGCCCGCAGACAGGAGCCGGTCGCACATTCATCCAGGAAATGACTACGGCACTTGGCAGAAAGTGGCGATCGACGAAACCACCTTTGCATTTGTGGCACAAAAAAAGAGAGCAGGAAATCCTCTCGCGAATAGCGTGTCTGTATTTGCAGCTGAAGGGCATGGCAGCCACTGTTATCCCTTGCTTCCAGCGGCTGCGTCAGCTGGCACACAGCTGACGTAATTACGCACGTAACTCAGCTGACTCAGGCTATTACTAGCAGAACAGCAACAAAATAATATTAACCTCGAATCTGAGCTCACTAGCATAGCTATAACGGGCCCAGTGATTGCTTATTTTAACTTAAAACTGCAGTGAGAAGGCGTGCACACCTAACCACTCAAAACTTGCTCGCATTCCATTTAAATAACGCTACTCAAGAATTTATAATTCTTAACGAGAACTTCAGCGATCACGTCTCAGGCAACCTGACATAGTCATTCCAAGTAAAGAAAGCTGAGAGCGTGGTTGGCTGCACTGGCACTGGAATTTTTCAACGACCAGTCCCAGACTCACAACCGGCCGCGTTTCGGTAAAAGGCGCCCGTATGCTGTTGTGCGGTGTCAGCGCACGTTAAAGATCACCGGGCGGTCGAAATTATTCCGGAGCCCTCCACTACGGCGCTTCTTTCTCTCTTTCAATCCCACCTTCCTCCCTTCCCTTACGCCGCGGTTCGGGTATCCACCGAGATACGTGAGGAGTGAGTGAGTGAGTAAAAACTTTATTGAAAGAAAGTGTAGATTCGTGGTCAGTAAGTGAGGTCCAGACCATGTAGGTCTCGTACCGCACAAGCCCATTCGACAGCCTTGACTTGAGTGCCTCGGTCGTCGCTGACCTTTACTGAAAGCCACGCGTCAGATGAGGGAGTAGCCATGAGATCTGGGGGTGGGGGATGTGCTTTACAGTCCCAGATTATGTGGTCTAAAGTAGCTTTTGCACCGCAGAAGCGGCAGTTAGGGCTGGAGGTTGTAATAAATATGTGCGAGTACACATTCGGGTTGGGGAAAGAGTCGGTTTGTAGTCTTCTCCACGCCACCTGCTGCTCCCTTGACAGGGAGGGGTGCGGCGGCGGGAAATGCCTACGTGCGAGTCTAAAATGGGTGGTGTGGTCGTGATAGGAGGTTAGCGCTTCACCGGTTGCCTCCGGGTTCGGACCGTCTACTGCTCGGCCGGCTTTAACTCGAGCTTGTGCGTTGGCGGCCTCGTTTCCAGGGTTTCCGGCGTGCGCCGGGACCCATACCAGGTCAATGCCTCGGAGGGGGGATGTGTCTAACATTTTCCAGGATATTTCTGGCCGTGAGTGAGATGCGGCCTTTGGCAAAGTTCGCAATGGCATATTTGGAATCGCTAACGATGGTTGTAACGTCCGTAAAGGCGATAGCAGCTGCAATTGCAGCTTCTTCCGCGGTTTCCGCGTTCTTGGTAAATACTGTAGCGGCCATGAGTGGAGTGGCCGGGTCCGGGTCCTGAGGATGAGATACCCCACAGATGGCGAATCTGTAGGGGCTGTCTTGGTAGTTGGCTGCATCGACGTAGATGACGTCTGGAAGACTCTGCAAGCGTCTATGCAGAGCTCTGGCTCTTGCTTCCCGCCGACCCTGTTGGGTTTGCGGGTTCATGTTCTTGGGTAGAGGTAATATTTTTATCTTTTTTCGGATATGGCTAGGAACGGGGCCTGGATGGTCCGCCATAGGCTCCCCTTCGATGCCAAGTCTGTCCAGGATGATTCTGCCCGCTGCAGTGCTGGAGAGTCGAGCCGTCTGTGTTGTTAGGTGGGCTTCCTTAAGTTCAGAAAAGGTATTGTGTACTCCCAGGGCGAGGAGTTTCTCGTTGGCTGTGAATTTAGGAAGGCCCAACGCCGTTTTGTATGCATGCCGTATTAGGGTATCGATCTTTTGTTCTTCTCCTTTCTTGAGATGGAGATATGGGAAGGCATATGTAATTTTGCTGATGACGAATGCTTGAAGGAGTTTGTATAGGTCGTGTTCCTTCATGCCTCGTCTCTTGTTGGCGATGCGCCTGATCATGCGCGCAACCCGGTGTACTGAGCTTTCGAGTCTCCCCAGTGCTACAGTGTTGCGGGAGGTGTTGGAGATGTGGAGTCCTAAGACCCGTATGTTCTCCACTTCATCTATGTTTTTGCTTTGGATCGTAATGTTGATGGGGATCCTGTCTTCAGGTTTCTTGCTCCGCCGTACGATTAGGAGTTCTGATTTTGGTTGGGAACACTCGAGACCGGCTCTCCTTGCCTCCAACTCAACCGTTTCAGCTGCTTCTTGGAGAGCTTCTTCAATTTGTCCATCGGAGCCGCGGTTCGTCCAGATAGTTATGTCGTCTGCGTACAGAGTGTGATGGATGTTTTGAATTGCGTTGAGCCTGTCTGGAAGCTTGATTAAAGCCAGATTAAAGAGGAAGGGCGACAAGACTGCTCCTTGTGGTGTCCCTCGGTTTCCGAGCCTGATTGGGGTGGATTTCAGTGGTCCAACGGTGATCTCCACCGTTCTATTTTCTAGGAAGGCTTTAACATAATTGTACGCCCATTCGCCTGGGTTGAGGTCGGCTAGGTGTTTTAGAATGGTATTGTGTGACATGTTGTCGAATGCCTTTTTGAGATCGAGGCTCAATATTGCTCTTGTGTTCTTAATGGAGGGGTCGAGTATGTCACGTGATAGCTGGAGCATGACGTCTTGGGTGGAGAGTCCTCTTCTGAAGCCCACCATGGAGTGTGGCATGAGGTTGTGGTCTTCGGTGTAGTCCCGTAGTCTGTTCAGAACCACGTGCTCCATGAGTTTCCCGAGACAGGATGTGAGGGAAATGGGTCTTAGGTTGTCCACGTTGAGTTTCTTGTTGGGTTTTGGAATAAATGTCACTCGGGCATGTTTCCAGCTGCTGGGAATGATTCCTGTCTCCCAGCATACGTTGAAGTAATCTGTGACTGCAGTGACAGATTTCAGGTCCAGGTTACAAAGGACCTTATACGTGAGGAAGTTACTGCGCCATTTACTTTCCTCAAAAACCAATTTTGAACTTAAATTTTGCTCTTTCCTAAAATTGCTGCTTCGAAAGGTACTATTTCTCTTCAGAACGCCACCCATTTAAACTAATCACTTAGTTGGAATAGCCCCAAAATAATGCCCTTCCGCAGTTAACATGGCCGCAAGAATATATCACGCCCGACAACTGAACACCGACCTTGCGTCCTTGTCCTTCCGTCATAAAAGTCCTCGCTTCGCTCATGCCACAGTCTACAACTACCTTCGTCATCCCTGGAGTGCTCTCAAAGCGCTTCTTCACATTGGTCGCCATTACCAAGCTGGAGTGGAGCCATGTCGCACGAGGCATTTCTTCAATAGCATCGCAGACCTGCCAACTCTGCGGAATTGCCCGGGAGGGAATAGAAGGGAACGAGGCTGCTCAAACAGCCTCCCGAGCGTGTCTCCCCACAGAGTCAGTGGGGACTCCTCCACCGAATCCGCTTACCACATATGCGGACATTACAGCGTATCTGCGCCTCAGTAGGCAGACGTTCCCAGAGCCCGCCAAGGGCCTGGATAGAACTCAGGAACGACACCTCAGCCGGCTGCAAACGGGGTCGTTTCTAAAACCTGCAGTACTAAAACTGCGCCATTTCCTTTCCCCCAAAACCAATTATTATTAATCCTAAAACACACAAACCCGTCTTTTTCGGGGTACTGTAAGTTTTGTGATATGTGGGCAGACGCACATCATATGGTATGGGTCTACCGCAAAATTCCGGAAATAGAGTAAATCAGCCAACGAGAGAGGGCTGGGAGGCGACCGGCGACCTTGTCCGACTGCTTGGACCTGGTTCAAAGAGCGCCGGCAGCGGCTACCGCCAATGGTGTCCCGGAATGAGGACTACCACACAGCCAGGGGAGCGGTGAAACCTTCCACTCTCCTCTCAAGCCCGCCCCAGTGCATCGAGTAAAGTTTCACCACCACACCGGGAGACTCGAATTTCGACCGACCCTCGGGACTGTTCGAAGATGCCCATATATTTCTGCCGGCAATTGTCTTCGATATTGTTAGGAATCATTTTCTTTCCCCCCCCCCCAAAAAAAAAAAAAACAGCTGCATGCAATGTAAGTGATCCATACTTAATAGCACGCGTTTGCTATCTGGCACTAGCCATTGTGACTCCACTTATTACACCTGTCGGAAATTTGTTTCGGACTTCGAAATTTCGGATTTATATGCGTGCTTTTAAGACAAAATGAAAAATGCTTTTTGGAGAAAGGAAATGGCACAGTATCTGTCTCACATATCGGCGGACACCTGAACCGGGCCATAAGGGAAGGGATAAAGGAGCACCAAGAGAAGGAAGCGGTACTTTCACCCACCTGCGGATCTTTATAGTGCACTGATATTGCACAGCACACGGGCGCCTATGCGTTTCTCTTCCATCGAAACGCTGCCGCCGCGGTCGGGTTCGATCCCGTGAACTCCGGAGCAAGCTGGCGTGCTTTTATGACCATGTTGCGAATTTGAAACGCGTTCCCCACCGCAGAAGGGGAACGCGACGTGCAGGTTCAAACGAGACAACAGACAGATCAAACAAAACGAAGCCGTCTTTATAATTTCAAGGTAAAGAGTCGAAAAGAAATGGAAACTCGAAGAAAAAATTGGCACTGGCTTAATTTGGCTAACCCTGCAATTCAGCGAAAAGCAAGCACGCTTCCTAAGCGTCTGAGGCTCGTCCATGGCAGCTCCGCTACACGCTCGCGACAGCCGTTCTACCGGATGTCCCAGCTAACTACAACAAAGGGTTAAAAAATGAATTATTAGAGACCGCCCAGTGAAACCAGTTGCATATTAGTGACAGCCATCTTGCGCACCACAGGCAATTTTTTGTTTAGCAATTAATAAATACATTATATTATTTTAATTATCAAAATAAATAAATATGGACTTTAGGCAACAAATTGTATTTGCGAAGTTCTAGAGCACCTTCAGAAGCCCCAATTCCATCATTTACGATAAGGATACACTCACGTCTGTCTGTTTTGCGTGGCTGCAAATAAAGCCCATGAAATACAAAATAAACCACGTGACTAACACATTCGCGCGCCACGATCGTGCTGCTCTCAAGCGTCGTTTGAGCAAACGAAATCAGCTGCAGCCTTAACTACACACCCACGCAGCAGCGGCAGGCCGACATGTTGGCGGTGGTTTCTCGTCCGCGTCAGCCAGTTGGCACGCGTGACGGGGCAAGTTGCAGCGAGCGCGCCGCGCTTTTGCGATAACGACAAAGTGCTAATCTCACAAAATACTGATATGGCGAGTTTGCTTTGTCACTGAGAAGCAAAAGATAAATTCAAGGCTTACTATTTCTTTGGGAGTTGTTGACGGCGGTGTTTTCGCTTCCTAAAGAGGATTTGGAATGCTGGAATCAGGAGTCAGGCAAACTTTGTCGTGTGCTTTTGTTATGCCTGTCACAAGCGAGATGGAAGCTTTGGTGTAGTGATTTCCAGCGTTTAAGACATACCGTTAACAGATGAAGAGAAAGCAGGCATGGTTCTGGCTCTAGGAGCATCTCTTGGGAACAGAAGGCGCGCTGCAGACCTTATGCAATAATGGCACCCAGGCAGACGGCCAAGTCCAATAACGATCTGCGTACCTTCCAGACGCTGCGACGGACGGGCAGCTTTGCGTCCACACGACGCAGAGCACCCGTTTTTGGTGAGGATGTTGAGACGAACATTGTATCGCTATTCGGTTTGGATCCCCAGGCAAGCGTCCGGAGCGTGAGCCAAGATACCGGAGTTTCCAAGTGATCAGTGTGGCGGATACTGCCGAAGAACCGCCTGCACCCGTACCATGTGCAGTTGCATCACTCTCGTGCCTCGGGATTTCCAAAGCAGGACAGAGTTTTCTAATTGGAGTTTGCTAAAAACGCAAGACGATCCGGATTTTTTTAGCAAAGTGATATGGTGTGACGAGGCGAGTTTTTCGCGAAATGGGCAGGTAAACCTGCACAATGCCCACTACTGGAGCGAATCAAATCCCCACTGGGTTTCACAGACGCGGCACCAGTACCAATGGTCGTTCAGTGTTTGGTGCGGAATTTTCGACGGTCGTTTGCTCGGGCCTGTTTTTCGACCAGACTCTGACAGCAGAGCGCTACGTCAATGACATCCTCGAAGGACCCGTTGATGGTTTTCTTTCGAATTTACCGCTCGCCAGGGCCACAGAGGTATGGTCTCAGCACGATGGCGCCCCTGCGCACAACAGCGCCAAGACTCGGACCTGGCTCGACGCAGCGTTTCCGTAGAAATGGATAGGACGACTAGGTCCCGTGAATTGGCCAGCCAGGTCACCTGATATGACACCTCTTGACTATTTTTGTGGGGTTACATTAATGACAAGGTGTACAGGGTACGAACTTGCACACCCAGGACCTGAAAGATAAAATAAGGCAAGTCTGCTTGCATATGCCTGTGACGGTCGTAAGAAATGCAGTGGCTCATGTGGAAACAAGATGCCAGAGCTGTATTGTTGCCCAAGGCGACCTATTTGAGCACTTATTGTAACAGGTCACCAACGAAATGAGATGGCTTCAGGACAGCCACGGGCCATGGCTTTTATCGCCGCGCAGCGAAGTCATGAACCGCCACTATCTTTTCTTTATAACTGCCAAATAAAGTTCCTCCCATTTGTATCCTTCGAGCTTGGTAGTCTGTATCGCGACAGCAAAGAGCGGCGCGCTCGCTGCTACTCGCACCGTCATGTGTGCCCTCTGGCACACACGACGACAGACGAGAGACCACCGCCAACATATCGGCCTGCCGCTGGTGCGAGGCCGTCGATTCAACGCTCCAGGTGAGTTCGTTTGCTCAAACCACGCTTGAGAGCAGCACGATCTTGGCGCGCAAGTGCGTTAGTCACGTGGTTTATTTTGTATTTCGCGGGCTTTCTTTGGAGCCGGGAAAAAAGGCAGACGTGATTGTATCCTTATCTTAATGATGGAATGGGGGTTCATGAAGGTGCTCTACAACTTTGAAAATACAATTTGTTGCCAAAGTCAATACTTATTAATACACATAATTAAACTTAATTAAACTATTAATTATTTGCGATACAAAAATCTGCTTCTGGTGCGCAAGATGGCTGTCACTAATATGCAACTGGTTTCACTCGGCTGTCTCTAATAATTCATTTTTAACCCTTGGTTCTAGTTAGCTGGGGCACCCGGCATATATACCCACACGACCACGTGGCTATGACGTGGTACCACATGGTCTTAACACACCCCCTCGGATGTCACCAGGTGGCTTCACATCATCCCATCGCGCCGCGGATGTTCTTAAAGTCAAAGGTCAACTCAAAGGTCATCCAGTGTCAAAGGTCAAGGGTCAAATAAAGGTCATGGGGCAAGGTCAGGGGTCAAGGGTTCGACACCATAACTGTAATACATATGGTCATATACGGCTAACGTGGTTGGGCTGAAGGTCGTTCAAGGTCATTCTTCGGCATACGCGACGACTGCTTTAACTAGCGTAGTGAAGCTTTTTACTTCAAAACACACACTCAACACGCGTACAACGCTACAGGTTATAGGAAAGTTCACCGGATATTGAGCGTCCCAGGTGAAGCAGGGATGCCATGCAGACAGGGCATATGCGGGTGGATGAACTGTGACGCGTCGCTGGCGTTGCGTCGAAGGAAGCGGCCGTAGGGAGCCAGGTGGTAGTAGGAGCGGAGAGGAACACAGCAAGACGCTGGTAGACTTCCGTCAGCAGCCCCAGAAACTTGGCAGCAGCAGGAAAAGCGCCGCCAGGACCCGTCGACAGCGTCCCGAAATGCAACAGGCTTAATTCTGGCGATCCAAAGTGCGGGGGGGGGGGGGGGGCTTCGGCAGCACGCACCCACAATCCATCGGCTGCCACCACGCTTGAATGAGACGCAAGGTGTCTTGCGTCGGTGACACACGGAAGGTCCACGGCAGCACGGACCCAACATGCGACGGCTGCCACCTCCGCGATTAAATGACACGCAGGAGGCTTGCGTTGATGGTCCAAGGAAGTTCTACGGCAGCACGGACCCAACATTCGACGGCTGAAACTTCCACATTTGAATGAGACGCAGGAGGCTTGCGTTGACGGTCCAAGGAAGGTCCGCAGCAGCACGGACACAACATTCGATGACTACCATCTCCACGCTTGAATGAGACGCAGAAGGTTTGCGTTGGCGGTTCAAGAAAGTTCCACAGCAGCACGGACCCAACATTCGAAGGCTGCCACCTCCATGCTTCAATGAGACGCAGGAAGCTTGCGTTGACGGTCCAAGGAAGGTCCACAGCAGCACGGACCCAACATCCGACGGCTGCCACCTCCACGCTTGAATGAGACGCAGGAGGCTTGCGTTGACGGTCCAAGCAAGTTCCACGCAGCACGGACCCAACATTCGACGGCTGCCACCTCCACGATTGAATGAGACGCAGGAGGCTTGCGTTGAAGGTCCACGGCAGCACGGACCTAACATTCAACGGCTGCCACCTCCACGATTGAATGAGACGCAGGAGGCTTGCGTTGATGGTCTAAGGAAGGTCCATGGCAGCATTGACCCAACATCCGACGTCTGCCATCTCCACGCTTGAATAAGACGCAGGATGCTTGCGTTGATGGTCCAAGGAAGGTCAATAGCAGCACGGACCCAACATCCGACGGCTGCCACCTCCACGATTGAATGACACGCAGGAGGCTTGCGTTGACGGTCCAAGGAAGGTCCGCAGCAGCACGGACACAACATTCGACGACTACCACCTCCACGCTTTAATGAGAAGCAGAAGTTTTGAGTTGACGGTCCAAGCAAGTTCCACAGCAGCACGGACCCAACATTCGAAGGCCGTTACCTCCACGCTTCAATGAGACGCAGGAAGCTTGCGTTGACGGCCCAAGGAAGGTCCATGGCAGCACGGACCCAACATCCGACGGCTGCCACCTCCACGCTTGAATGAGACGCAGGAGGCTTGCGTTGACGGTCCAAGGAAGGTCCACGGGAGCACGGACCTAACATTCGACGGCTGCCACCTCCACGCTTGAACGAGACGCAGAAGGCTTGCGTTGACGGTCCAAGGAAGGTCCACAGCAGCACGGACCCAAAATCCGACGGCTGCCGCCTCCACGCTTGAATGAGACGCAGGAGGCTTGCGTTGACGGTCCAAGCAAGTTCCACGGCAGCACGGACCCAACATTCGACGGCTGCCACCTCCACGATTGAATGAGACGCAGGAGGCTTGCGTTGACGGTGCAAGGAAGGTCCATGGCAGCACTGATCCAACATCCGACGTCTGCCATCTCCACGCTTGAATGAGACGCAGGAGGCTTCTGTTGATGGTCCAAGGAAGGTTCATGGCAGCACTGACCCAACATCCGACGTCTGGTTGTAAGGGCGTGACCCTTCAGGTCCCGACCCCCAACAACTCTATGATTAACAAATGTTTTCACCACCACCACCAACCACCACGCTCGAATGACCCAACCTCCGCTGCGCTGTCTCCCTTCACATCTCGATTTCGTCACACGTGAGCTCTCCACTCGTGCTCGCCACGCTCTTCGTCGTCGTCGCCTCGCAATCACCATTCGCACGTGAACATGCGCAATACTGGGCTAGCACGTGCAGCGCTCCGCTTTTGGCGCACCACTGTCGACGCACCACACTAAAAAATTTCCAAACAATTTGTTGTGACCTCACAGACGTGCCGCCAGCTTTCCTGCGGGGACTATGCATATTTGTGACCAGTTTTTTGCAAGCACCTCAGTGCGAAAGTTTGGTCTTTAGAAGCTAACGGCGTGCTTCTGACGCTGAGCTGTTCCCGTAGTTCGGGAGCCGCCGTGCTAGATTTTCTTTTGATTTAGTGCGCTTGTGTGAGTTTTTATGGCTTGCATCCGGACTGTTGGCCCATTTCCCCGCGATCTTTAACGTGTAGCGAGAAAATGGAAGGCGGGCGCAGAAGGTTCGACTCCGGGAGCATGGTGGCCGCACCAAATCATCAGCGTCCTCACGTTGGGTAGTATTGGATCCGGAGAGCGATTTCCATGTTACTTATGGCCCGAAGTGTTTCGCACAAGCTGCAGTAAACAGCTCTGGCATGCACAGCTAATCGAGTCCAGCCTACGTTTCGCGGTTTAACGGCTTGTGCGCGATCTCGACCAAGAAGAGAAACTGGGAGCTCTGCGACTCAGGTAGCATGGCCCGCTTGTAGAGGGGACGAGGAAGATCGGAGACCGGATTAGGACGAAGGTAAGGAAAACCTAATACAACTATTTACATTTTGTACATGTACAATTGAGAGTGCTTCTCAGTTGTTAGCGGATGAAGTGGCCGGATTCATTTGAAACAACTGGTGTATTAGAACTTAGTCGGATACACGAATAAAGCAAACTTGTTCGCTAGAATTTAAGGAGGCTCAGAGATCTTGGGAGGACCGTGCTGACGCGTCTCGTTCCGTCGGCGTCTCTCGTTCGTCACCCCCGAGCCTTGGTCGCTTGGTGTTCTCCCCAGCCGCCTGCTCGGCGGATCACGTTCTTCTCGCACAAGAACCACACGAACTTCCTTTACATCATTCACTCGGGCAGCACTGCTCCGTTTTGCTCAGGCCGCGGCCGAGACGTGACTCCGGGGCCATCTTCCCAGCGGAGGAAAAATCGCGGCCGACGCCAAAGTCTGTTAACAGAAGCTCGGATCCAACCTCTGAAGAGCCGGGCCACTTGAGCTGCTCATAAAGAAATCCGCGCCAAGCTGCCCTTCGACCCTGGGTGGTCCTCCTGACCCTCACCCACGGCTACGTAGTGTGACGTGAAAACGTAGGGACGATGTTTGGGGACCTGGGGAACTTTTACTATACTTATACAGAGCACCACAGTGTGCCAGCTCTCTATTGTCGACAACCCGCAATATGCAACCTTTCGTATACCTATAAAGGTCTTCATCTTCCCGCCACTTGGCATCTCTGCTGGCTCAGGCCCGACACCACGCCGGAGGCGCCGACGTCGCTAACGAAGTCCCAAAAGCAGATGGACCGATGCATACCGTGCGTGGCCTGCGATATCATCTGCGCTCGCAAATATACGCGCCTTTGAAATTGGCGAGGCTACACGCACGCCCTTCGAAATGCTGGCGCTCATTTTCGAGCCCCTTTCATTAGGAGAAGTACGAAATTCTGTGCCGCAAGTTTGAACGCGGCACAGTGGCAAGTGGTCACCGAAAATTCCAGATGGCCTCACCGTGGTATCAAAGAAAAATAACTGCTTTCCCCAAAGGCTGCGGAGTATTGAACCTATAGGACGTCCAGACTGCGAGGCGAGCAAGCAACCCCTAGGCCTTTATTTCCTTAATTCACAAAACAAATTGCAGATTAGACGAATCGGAAAGGTGATCCGCGTTGCTTTTAGGAGAACAAAGGTGAACGTAGGGCATGCGCTGCTGCCTTGCGACTGCGTGCTAATGAGTAGACGCATCATTATTAAGGAATATAAAAATGAAAAACCAATAAAATAATGGAAATAAAAATGCTTCCACATTCAATGCACGTAAGTAGTCTTAAGATCCGCCTGCATTTTTTCCATCAGCAGCGCGTTAAAATCAGGTCAGTAGCGCAGGGGAAAGGAAAACGGAGTCATAGAAATGCACACCTTTGATATGCGTCAGCCAAGCAGGCAAAAAAAAAATCCAGGGGACACTTAAGCTGCGCCCAAGGCATATGACACGACAGCGTCTATGAGTTAATGCCCATATATACGGAATTGACCATTCTCAACTTTACGTTAATATATATATATATATATATATATATATATATATATATATATATATATAATTCAGGGAAAAAGACTTCTTGGCACGGTCAGTAGTAGTGAATAATTATAGACCAACGTTTGAAAACAATGTAATTTGACGTTTCGGCCGTGGAACGGCCTTCATCAGAATAACAGAATAGGAACGGAGGACACAGAATATGAAGGAGGGTGCAAAAAGAAGTACAAACATATAATGCACAGAGGATTAAAAACGTATCACACACGTGACTAGAACGCGAATGTGGGCCACAATGGCTGAACAGGAGGGCTACGTTGGGAAATTTAGTGCCTTAACACTCTTAGCTACAGAATGCGATGACAGATGATTAAACGTGTCATGCTTACAGTGCAAAGATGAAAAACCAGAATTACTGGACAGCAAAATCTTAAGAAGCCAGACGTTGTACACTTTAAAAACACTAAAAAATACCGTCACTAAAAAACACAGGTCACGATAAAGCAGCATACACGGTGACAGTATTAGCTTGCTACCGCGCGCCTGATTGTGATCACTCTTTTATTGACGAGCTTAACAGTGTGCTTTTGAACTTGCATTCCCTCTTTCCAAACGCTGAACACGTGGTTTGTGGAGATTTCAATTTCCCAGACATTGAATGGAATCATCTGCATGCACCTTCTCAACAGTCGAACGAATTTCTTGATATGACTCTCTCATTTAACCTTACCCAAACAGTTAAAACAGCAACCCGTGGAAAAAACATTCTTGACCTTATCTTTGCCTCAGATCCCGAACTCATCCAGTCATTGTGATGTGTTGATTTCCTGAGTGATCATAAAATGTTGCTTTTCGATCTCTCGATTTCAATTCCCGTCAGTGAACCTTCCATAAAATACATCCGCAGTTACAAGAAAGCCGATTTCGCTAAGATCAACATCGAGCTGAGCCAGTTCTTTTCGCACTTCTGATTATCGCCATGTAGTCGAACACTGGATGATAACTGGCTACTTTATAAAAACAAACTATTATCACTCGTTCACACGTACGTTCCCCTCATTCGTATACGTGGTGATGCTCGAAGACCGTGGTACACTAGCGCGTTAAGAAGACTATCACAAAGAAAAAAACGCCTTTACCGTGAGGCAAAAAATTCGAATTTTTCTTCAAAATGGAAAAAATACTTTGCATGTCTTCACCAATATATAGGTTTGTTACGGAGCACTAAAAAAAGTTCTTCCACCAGGACCTGATGAATATTATTCACACAAACCCGAAGAAGTTTTGGACCTTACTGACACCAAGCACCAGTCGTTCACAAAGCATCACCTTGGTCAACCAAGATGGATCATCTGTTCCCACTGAACACCGTTCAGACGTCATGAATTCATATTTTTCGTCAGTTTTCACCCACGAACCTTCCTTGAACATACCAACATTTCCAGACTCAAATTTTTCTCAGATGCCCCCAGTTTGCATTACAACAGATGGTATTACAAAATTAATTGACAATCTTAAAACATCGAGCGCACCTGGGCCTGATAGAATACCCGCGAAATTACTTGAAAGTACCAAGGACATTTCCAGTCAATTCCTGAAAGTAATCTTTGAACAGTCTATATCAACGGGTGAACTACCTAAAGATTGGAAAATAAGTAAAGTTGTGCCGGTGTTTAAGGCTGGTAACCGATCAGACCCATCCAATTATCGCCCCATTTCCTTGACATGCATTGCCTGTAAACGTCTCGAACACATGATATACTCACAAGTCGCATCGCATCTCGATCATAACTCTTTCTTTTTCACTAAACAGCATGGTTTCCGCTCCGGTCTCTCCTGCGAAACTCAGCTTTTTGAATTGACTACTGATCTTCTCTTAAATCTGGACTCTTCATTCCAAACTGACATCATTTTTTTAGACTTTTCTAAGGCTTTCGATCGCGTAGCCCACCATCGTCTCATGTCTAAACTTTCCGGTCTGTCCATTGACCCTCTAATTGTAGCATGGATACACTGTTTTCTAATAGATCGTTCTCAGTACACGGTAATAGACAACCATTGTTCAGGTCCTACTAAAGTGCTGTCTGGTGTACCACAAGGTTCGGTCCTTGGCCCTCTTCTTTTCCTCACCTTCATTAATGATCTTCCCTCTGGTATTTCTTCCACAATTCGCCTTTTTGCAGATGATTGCATTCTTTATCGCCGCATTGCTACTAACAGGGACCAATTATTACTCCAGAACGACTTGAACGTAATTGTACGATGGTGCTCTGAGTGGCTTATGTCGCTAAACATTTCAAAATGCCAATACATGCAAGTATCTCGCAAACATTCCAGCCTCACTTACGCTTATTCATTGCTTGAAACACATTAACAAACGTGCAATCCTACCGATACCTCGGAGTCATCATTTCCAGCAATTTAACCTGGTCCGAACACATCTTGAAATTAGCGGCCAATTCATCCAAATCACTCGGCTTCATCAGACGATCGTTATACTTGGCTCCTCCTTCTGTCCGTAAATTGGCATATGAAACCTTCATCCGTAGTAAACTTTAATATGCATCTTCTATATGGAACCCTCATCAAGCGTACTTAACACCCTAGAAGCTATTCAGAACCGCGCAGCACGTTACATAACCTCAGATTATGACAGATACTACAGCATCACCAGGATTAAATCAACACTCAATCTGCTACCACTTGAGAACCGTCGAAAAATCTCACGACTTTGCCTTCTTCATAAATTGTATTACAACTTTCCTTACCTCCGTGACTCATTACTCCTACCTCCCATCCGAACATCGCGTCGCCTCTTCAATTCCCTGAGTGTTCAGCGTTTACATGGTTCTACAATAGCCTTCAATAAATCATTTCTACCTACAGCAATAGAAAATTGGAACCAGTTACCAGATCACATCGTAAACAAGCGTGACGCTAGTAAATTTAGAGACGCACTAATCGAACATTACATCAAATGAAAAAAAACAACCTCATTCTTTGATTTTTTACCATTTATTTTTTCTTGTTACTATTCCCTATTTAGCCTATCCGCCACCATGTATTGATTAGAACTGCATTTTAACATTTCAAAGTGTATTCAAGATCCTTTTTGCATTGTGTGGTATTTTACTGTATTAACATTGTTATTCTCTTTACTTTGTATTTCAACTGTTCCCCCCCCCCCTTTATGTAATGCCCGAAAAGGCCCTTTAAGGGTACAATAAATGAATGAATTAATGAATGAATGAATGAAAGAATGAATGAATGAATGAATGAATGAATGAATGCTGTAAAGCATTCCCCAGGCCGCATAACCATCGCCCAGCGCGAGACTCTGTTCGCACTGGCTGACCTCCCCCTACTTTCACCGCTGCTCCTGTTTACCACAACTTTAAAAGCGAAACCATTGTATGGCTCATCGGCAACGAAACCCGGCGTTGTCGTCGTCGACCGCAAAAGTGGTCACCGAAAATTCCAGATGGCCTCACCATGGTATCAAAGAAAAATAACTGCTTTCCCCAAAGGCTGCGGAGTATTGAACCTATAGGACGTCCAGACTGCGAGGCGAGCAAGCAACCCCTAGGCCTTTATTTCCTTAATTCACAAAACAAATTGCAGATTAGACGAATCGGAAAGGTGATCCGCGTTGCTTTTAGGAGAACAAAGGTGAACGTAGGGCATGCGCTGCTGCCTTGCGACTGCGTGCTAATGAGTAGACGCATCATTATTAAGGAATATAAAAATGAAAAACCAATAAAATAATGGAAATAAAAATGCTTCCACATTCAATGCACGTAAGTAGTCTTAAGATCAGTCTGCATTTTTTTCCATCAGCAGCGCGTTAAAATCAGGTCAGTAGCTCGGGAGAAAGGAAAACGGAGTCATAGAAATGCACACCTTTGATATGCGTCAGCCAAGCAGGCAAAAAAAAAATCCAGGGGACACTTAAGCTGCGCCCAAGGCATATGACAAGACAGCGTCTATGAGTTAATGCCCATATATACGGAATTGACCATTCTCAACTTTACGTTAATATATATATATAATTCAGGGAAAAAGACTTCTTGGCACGGTCAGTAGTAGTGAATAATTATAGACCAACGTTTGAAAACAATGTAATTTGACGTTTCGGCCGTGGAACGGCCTTCATCAGAATAACAGAATAGGAACGGAGGACACAGAATATGACGGAGGGTGCAAAAAGAAGTACAAACATATAATGCACAGAAGATTAAAAACGTATCACACACGTGACTAGAACGCGAATGTGGGCCACAATGGCTGAACAGGAGGGCTACGTTGGGAAATTTAGTGCCTTAACACTCTTAGCTACAGAATGCGATGACAGATGATTAAACGTGTCATGCTTACAGTGCAAAGATGAGAAACCAGAATTACTGGACAGCAAAATCTTAAGCCAGAAGTTGTACACTCTAAAAACACTAAAAAATACCGTCACTAAAAAACACAGGTCACGATAAAGCAGCATACACGGTGACAGTATTAGCTTTTATTACATCCTGACAAAATAACTCATGACGCTATCTGCCTGTTCTGTCCGAACACAAGAAAATAAATATGAAGCATACCCGTGCGGTGAGTTAAAAAGATGAACGTAGCGAAATTATAGCTGTATGATGGAGCAGCAAGTTAAACATACAGGCGCGATTAAACGCAAACGCGGTTGTAATGGACAAGAGTGATTATGTACCAGAGGCATACTGGCAGCTAGCAGACAGTTCTTTTTATCGACTTCTAGACTATGACCCCACAAATCAGTTCAAAGAAATTCTCAAGAATACGTTGCTAGACCTTTATAATGATAACCAAATTACAGAAAACGTTTTTCGCTCAATCATTCCGCTTAGCCCGGTTGCTGGTAGATTCTACTTGTTACCAAAAATCCATAAAGTAAACATTCCTGGTCGACCCATCGTTTCTGGTGTCGGCACTGTTACGGAAAATCTATCCCGTTACGTCGATACGCTAATTAAAAGAATTCCGCCCACATTTCCGTCCTACATAAAGGACACTACTAACTTCCTGTCCGATATCGTTGATCTTGTCATTTCTCAGGATTCTTTGCTTGTCACCCTCGACGTCACTTCACTCTATACGAAGATTCCGCATGCAGATGGTATCCGGGCAGTCGTGGCCGTCTACAATGAAGCTCGCATTGAAAAGATAGTGGACGGTGGTACACTGGCCACCTTACTTAAACTGATATTAGAACTTAACAACTTTGAGTTTGAGAGAAAGCATTATGTTCAAATTAGTGGCACTTCTATGTGCACGCGCATTGGGCCTAATTATGCAAACATATTTATGGGTTTGTTGGAAACCAAATTTTTGAAAAGCCGGTCATTAGTACCATTTTACTATAGACGTTACATTGATGACATATTTCTTATTTTGCCCCATGGAGAAAACGAGCTGCTTTCATTTATAGCCGATTTCAACAACCTGCATCATTCTATATCATTTTCCCATACGTACTCTAGATGTAAAGTGAATTTTCTTGACGTCACCGTTTCGCTTCACGAAGGCAGAATGACTACAACGGTGTACCGAAAACCTACTGACCGCCAGCAATATTTGCACTGTGATAGTAGCCATGTCAAACATGTTAAAACCAGCATCCCCTAGAGTCAAACACTTCGGTTCAAACGTATCTGCTCGAAACAATCTGACTTTAAAGGCAACTGCGCCACACTTCGTAGCGCACTCATTAAACAAAATTACCCCCCTCAGCTGATCGATGACGCCATAGAGCGCGCAGATACACAATCCCGAAAGATTCTACTCGCTAAAGAAAAACCAGATACTTCCCACTCGAATACCAACCTTGCCCTCACTCATTCTGCATCCGCACCAAAAGTTTCGGCAATCTTAACAAAACACTATAATATTCTCATGCAAAGTGTTCGCCTGAAGGAAATATTTGTAGAGCCACCAAGGGCTGTTTATAGAAGATCGAGAAATCTACGGGACATACTAACTTCTTCAAAAACTAGTCCTCCGCAACCCAAAGGCTGCCACCCTTGCAACAAGAGCCGCTGTAAAGTTTGTCCGCACATGACTACGTCTTAGAGCGTTAGCAGTACGGGTTCTAACTTTCATTTAAAAATTCAGGCTGACTTCACCTGCGATAGTGCGAACGTCATTTACCTAATCCAGTGTACCATATGCAACCTTCAGTATGTAGGCCAGACAGAAACCCCCTTTAGATTACGCTTCAACAACCACAGAGCCCATGTTAAATCCCTCCCAAATCTGCCCCTATCAAGACATGTTCAGCTCCCAGGTCATTCATTTGATCCCATTACAGCTACTATTCTGGAATATGCATTTAAATCTAATCACGACCGAGAAATTAGAGAGTCCTTCCTGATCTATATGTTTAATAAACTATCTTCTGGTTTGAACGAAAGCACGGGGAAATTGAGCAGCCTACCAGTTCAAACATCCTGATAACCACCGATGTTAACTGCTATTCTGTTCGTGCTCTTTCTTCATGTATATCGCACCTCGCGTTTGCGTTTAATCGCGCCTGTATGTTTAACTTGCTGCTCATATAGCTAAAATTTCGCTACGTTTATCTTTTTACCTCACCGCACGGGTATGCTTCATATTTATTCTTTTCTTGCGCTAGGACAGAACAGGCAGATAGCGTCATGAGTTAATTTGTCAGGATGTAATAAAAGCTAATACTGTTACCGTTTACGCTGCATTATCGTGACCTGTGTTTTTAGTAACGGTAATTTTTAGTGTTTTTAGAGTGTACAACTTCTGGCTTCTTATGATTTTGCTGTCCAGTAATTCTGGTTTCTCATCTTTGCACTGTAAGCATGACCCGTTTAATCATCTGTCATCGCATTATGTAGCTAAGAGTGTTAACGCACTAAACTTCGCAACGTAGCCCTCCTGTTCAGCCATTGTAAACCGTTTTACCTTCAGCTCTCCTCGGGGTTCTACCGAGTCCTGGCACTGGTGGAGCGAGCTGGATATGCACAGGACTCCTTCCGGCAGTCCACAGCGAGTCCCGGACATCGACACGCCTGTCCATCGCGCTAGCCGCCGACGTCTAGGCCTTTCCCCGGAGTACAACCATCTACCGGGCGACTCTTCAAACGTCAAAGTTCGCCGGGTCTTCCAAGCCATGGCACCTCCCACCCCTACGTCGGTGACTCTTCACAACACCAAGGTACCGGAGTGCTTCCGCGGGAACGCGTTTGAAGATGTGGAAGACTGGCTCGACCAGTTTGAACGAGTGGCCAAGTTCAACCAGTGCAGCGTGGACCAGAAGCTTTGCAATGTTTATTTTGCACTTCAGAATACTGCTAGAGCTTGGTATGAAAACCACGAGGCCAGCTTGTCCACATGGAATGACTTCCGCCGCCAGCTGGTGGACACTTTTGCCACTACTGATCGACGAGAGAATGCGCTGCGCCTGCTTGAAGTGCGCGTCCAGAAGCCAAATGAAAGCGTAGCTATGTTTGCGGAAGACATGGCTCGACTTTTTCGCCGTGCCGACCCCGATATGACTGAGCAAAGGAAGCTACGACATCTCATGCATGGCGTCAAGGAGCAGGTGTTTGCCGGCTTGGTGCGCAACCCACCTCAAACCGTCAGTGAGTTCGTCAAGGACGCTACAGCTATAGAGCGAGCCCTCCAAGAACGGTGCCGCCAGTACGACCGACCCTTCACCGGTGTTCCACCGACTGCGGCGGCACTCACTGCAACCGATGGGAACACTCTTCGAGGCCTCATTCGAAAAATTGTCCTTGAGGAGCTGCAGCGAATTACTGCTATGAGCGTTCAGTCACCAGAGGCCGTCGCAGCAGCCGTTAGGAAAGAGCTCCGGCATGCTCTGTCACCGTCTGCACCATACCACGAGTCTCATCTAGTTGACAGCGCGGCAGCCGTTTGCGAACCATACCACGTGCCCCAACCCAACAGCAACACGGCCGTCAACACGGCGCCTTACTATGAGCCGGAGCCGCAACCCGCGAGCTATGCGGAAGTCCTTCGTCGTCCGCCGCCAGACCACGCCCCACCGAGCTCAGCGAGCCGTCAGCAGACGCGGTTCTTCCAGGAGCCTCAGTGGGCACGTCCCGGCCGCCCTCAGCCGCGCCGAACTGACCTGTGGCGCTCTTATGACAGCCGACCACTCTGCTTCTTCTGCGGACAACCTGGCCATGTGTATGGGTACTGCCGCTACCGCCAAGAGGGGCAGGCCTTTCCGCCTGGTTCTGCTCGACGCCATTTCGACGCTGGCCGTGCCCAACTCGAGGACCCGCCGCTCAGCAGGGAAGCCGACTGACCGGGCTTCCACCGCCGCTCCCCATCTACACGGCGTTATTCTTCACCGACGCGTCGTAGCGATGCTGACGTTAGCGAACGGCGGACCCTGAGCCCTCGCCGGGGAAACTAACCGCCGGAACCTCGCGAGGGGAGGCTGCAACCAGTCGAAAAGTTTCAAAGCCCTCACTACCTCCGCAACTGCAGACCGCAACCCATGACTATGACGCCTCTGTTCACATTGACGCTGCCGCACTACCACCGAAAATGCCCCCTACATTTATTTCCTTTATATATATATATATATATATATATATATATATATTGGTCTCTGGGAGTCGACACCACTCCTTCCGCAATGGTGCAGCGTTTAAGGGATACCACTGCCCTGCGCTGACAGGCGATGCCACCAGTGGGGCTTGTGGGAACCAAGTTGCTCTTCCCGAACAACCTCTCGCGACCAATAATTGATTTAAGAGCCGCCTGCCACGGTGGTGAGATTGCACAAAATCCGGTGGGCACGTTGCGATGACGGCACCTGACCTGGTGGCTACCCGGGCCACCCTACGCCATCCAATTTTTTTCTCATAACATCGACAGCGCCGACGCCGGATTTTCTGCGGAACGGGGCCGTAGCGCTATGGCACTAAAAAACAAATATAAATATGCACAGCGTCGAAATAAGCCAGTTCATAGCCGCGCGCCATCCGTAATATGAAGCTGTCGTTTCTTGCGTTTGTGTAACACCTTTTCGACAAATATGGCGCAATCCTGAAATGCTTCACAACAATTCTTGAATACATTTGTAACGTTGTTTTGCAGTGAAGATCCGAACATTATTGTAACATTTAGAACATGGCATTCGCATATTACTTAATTTGAACGCTAAACTAATGTTTACGGAAGAACATACAATATTGCCTGTCGTAATATACTTACCGCTACTTGAGCAACAATTATATAACGTTATTGTAGCAAGAGGAGGAGGAAGAGCAAAGACGATGTTATCTAAGACCCAGACGAGATTCAGCTGACCGCCTTGCTTTCATGGTCATTATCATCATCTACAGCAGCAGCCTAACCACATCCACTGCAGGAAAAAAGACCCCTTCCATATCCCACCAATTAGCGCTTTATTTGTGTCAGCTACGGCCCCTTTATACCCCTGTAAACATCCTAATTTCATCCGCTCACCTGTGCTGAGACCGCATGTTACGCTGGCGCTTCCTTGGAATTCACTCCGTTATCTTAAGGGGCCGTTGGTTATCTTTCCTTCGCACCACATGTGATACCCATAATATGGTTTGTCCTTCCAGCAATTCTGCTCGTCTTCCTGTCTCTGGACATCGCACCAATCGTCGAGATCTCGTCAAAGGGACCGCCTTTGCGGGACCTGTCTTGCTAAGTGCGTGCACCACATGGGGCGGCCAAAAACGCAGCAGCCGGCGGAGACGAGCCGGATGCATACTTACGTCGTCCATGACACGTGACTGTATCCGGTTGAAGAAGGGGTAGGCGCTGAAGAGGCACCGGTACGGGGCCGCTGCGCCCGGGGTCAAGGCTTTCACGGGGAGGGGTGGAAGGAGCGAAGCGCCCCGCCGCGTGCTCGTGTCAGCCACGGCAGCTACGTCTAGGCTTGACGAGAGCTAGTTGTGGCGCCTAGTTTCAGCAGTGGGTAATCTCGAAGAATGGCAGTATCGCTTAACTACAAGGAACGAAGCATGCGTGGAGGTTTTACTGAGAGCTATAATGCTCGGTTTCTGAAGTGATAGTATGAACTGGGCTCATTTAACCTGCAGTCCAGGGACCGTAGTTTGCAACGGTCAGTTTCATCATCACTTCCAATATAGACCCTCTGCGATCGGTCGCAGCAGGCTGCTGGCATAGTCCGCGGTGTACGACCTCACGGTGACCGAGGCAGAAACACATCCCTGCCACTTATTAACACAAACATTCTCGTAACCCTGTATTTAGTATCCGTGGTAACAATAAAATGAGGCTTGTGGTTTAACAAGATGCCCAACTTGGTTCCAAAGGGCCATGGCTTGGGCAGCCGTTCAGGCAGCAGTGTGCGCTGGCCGAGAATTACCAAAAGAATGCGCTCGATGGCGCCACGCATTTGAGCCGTCCCCATTTCCTGCTGTTGCCGTTGCGACATACGCCATGTGAGGTGAGCCCTTACTAAATAGGGTGGTAAAAGAACCGCGAGAACGCTTCCTTTCTTTATCACGTCGCACATCAAGCATACGAGAAACTATCCCGTTGTGGGCCCTACTTTCAGCTTTCCCTTCCACTATATGACAGAGAGAAATCATTCCAAACAGGCCCCTGATGACGCGCGCCTCCTGGCGGCGCACAAGGACGCTGGAAGTGGTGCGGATACGGATTTCCTGCACAGACCGCAGGCCCTCGGACATGCTGGCGGACCTGCGAAGGATTGAAGCGTGCTCAGTCTCCTGCGAGCCGAGTGCACGAGCACAGAACATGTACGCAGTAGGAACCGCACAAGGGCTGCACGAGTCGTGGAAATTAAAGTACCATATGTCATCGCACTTAATTTAAGGAAACAGGGTTGGATGACACTCGAATAAAAAATATTGGCTATATACTTGGCAGCGGCCCAATTAAATATACCGGCGTGGCTTCTACGCCATATATAGGGTGGCGTCATCAACCGAAGTGCTTAAATACTCGTTAACTACTGCAAGATCCATCAAATGGTCGCGCTGTAAGGTGTCAAGTGTGTGCCAAAACCTATTCCCAGCGACATCAAATTCAAATGAGCAATTGAAACTTGCATTCAAAGGACTCCGAATTGGCACTGCAACTGATAACTATTTTGATAGTTCAAAAACAACAACAAAAGGAAGGTATTATGATATGCGCAGTTATCTGTAGGTTAAAAAAGTACGCATGAAATCTGTAGTGATAATACGGTAGCTTTTCTCCAGCGACTTCTCTTGGCCTTGTAGACCAGCCAGCCCACCTAGCATATAAAACAACGTTCAGCGGAGGCCTTTCTACGTGCGGAGAGGCAGCAGCGGTGGTTTAGCTTTTCCGGTTTGCCGTCGTGTTGTTTTCTTGCAAGTGTCAGCGTACAGCGTGGGTTCTGTGTGAAACATTTTCTCACTTCAAATCACATCAAGTCAGTTCATTCAAACATCCTGAGCTGCTTAGGGGCGTGGGCGAAAAGCCAAAGGTGGCTTGACGAGGTCCGTGCTCCTTACAAGACATACAGTGCAAACGCGGAATGTTTGAAATACAGCCAGTGAATTAGCAAAAAACGCAGCTGCCCACAAGGCAGAAAGTCATACAAAATAAAAAAAACGAAAATGCAGATGACAGAAAGCAAACAAACTTGAGGTTTGAGAACATGAAAAATGTAGAGTACACAAGTGGCTAAGAATAAAAAATGCACGGCAATAATGTTGAGTACAGAAAAAATCAAGAACGAAATAACACACATCGCTGCAACTGTGCTGATTTCACGAACAAAACAAAGAAAACACTATATTGCCACGTACATTTTCTACGTTAAAGAAACATACTGCGTAGATTCCTGAACGATTTGTTGAAAACATCTCGGTTATCTTGGTGACAAGAAAATTCAAACAGCGCTAGACCACTGGACCAGAAAGAGGAGGAGAAAAACACGGCGCTGAAATTACAACTGATTTATTTGAAGAAAGAAGTCAGTTTATACTTTCAAAAATGGGCGCACAAGCGCACGGTCATACATAGATGATCAGAAAAAAACTCCAAAATGCCAAAAATATTCGTACGTGTTGTAGCTGCAATCCAATCCACTCTTCGTGCAACAATGCCATTTCTTTCGCTGACAAAAATAAAGAAGTTTTGATAACGCAACGATTAGATTTTCCGGTGATATGGAATGCTTCGGCGACTTCTGGTAGTCTTGTCACCATGAAAAAAATAACAATTCTTTGTCGTCACAGAATGGTACGCATTTACACACACCGTAATGCGTACCATTATTTGACGACACAGAATTGTTATTTTTTCATAGTGACCAGACTACCAGAGAAATTACTAGTAAACACGTTTACCCTATGCCCCAGATTGATGACTCCCTCGGCTCTCTTCAGGAAGCTGAATGCTTTTCCACCCTGGATCTTCGTTCCGGTTACTGGCAGATTCTCATGCATGAAGCAGGCAAAGAAAAGATCGCGTTCGCTACTCCCGACGGCATTTACGAATTTAATGTTATGCCATTTGGACTGTGTAACGCTCCTGCTGCTTTTGAAAGCATGATTGATACAGTCCTTCTCGGCCTGAAATGGAAAACCTGCTTGTGCTTTCTGGAAGACATTGTTTTTTTTCTCTTCAACTTTTCGTGAACACTTACGCCGCCTCGATGAAGTGCTCACTTGCCTCGCTTCTGCTGGCCTTCAACTCAATACGAAAAAGTGACATTTCGCCAGGAAGGAAATCACGATTCTGGCCCACCTCGTCAGTCGGGACGGCATTCGACCCGACACTGACAAGCTTGCCGCTGTCTTCAACTTTTCCCGTCCCCAGCAGACTAAATAACTAAGCAGTTTCCTCGGTCTGTCCTCTTATTTTCGCCGCTTTATGCAAAAATTTGCTACCATTGCCGCGCCACTGCATCAGGTCCTCACTGCTCACAGTGCTTTCGTTTGGACTGAGCAATGAGAAAGTGCTTTTCAAGCCTAGAAGCAAGCTCTCACCTCCGACCCTGTCTTTGGCCACTTCGACGATGCTCCTCCGACCATTCTACACACTGACACTAGCGGCCACGGCCTTGGTGCTGCTCTTCTGCAGTGTGATACAACTTCTCGCGAAAGAGTTATTGCGTTCGCCAGCCGCACTCTGCCGCCTGCGGAACGTAGCTACACTATCACTGAGCAGGCATGTCTTGCCGTCGTTTGGGCAGTTCATAAATTCCGCCTCTACCTTTAAGGTCGCCACTTCACATTCGTCACGGACCATCCCGCATTATGCTGCTTGTCTAGCCTTAAAAATTTGACTGGCCGCCTTGGCCGCTGGTTTCTTCGTCTCCAAGAATACAGTTTTGACGTCACCTACAAGTCCGCTCGAACGCACCGAGACGCCGATGCCCTTTCTCGTTGCCTTCTTCTGGACTCTTCGTGTCGGTCTTCAACACCACCTTCCACCTGTCACAGTTACTCATCATCGTCGCAAGCTCTTCCGCACCTCGCAGCCCTCCCCTGCGTTCCATCTGACGATTTAAACGACCTTGCGCCGGATCAACGCAACGATGCGTATTGCCGCTCCCTAATCGACCGTCTCCCGGGAGCTTCCTACCCTCCTACCGCTCGGTTGCGTCGGCAGCTTCACCAGTTCAAACTCGAAAATGATGTGCTCTGCCGGTACGTTTACTGCCCTGATGGCACCCACTGGGTTCCAGTGGTACCACGTACACTTCGCTCCCGTATTTTGGAGGCCCTCCACGATGACGCGACAGCCGGTCACTTAGGCTTTCACAAAAGCTATGACCGCGTCAAGAGCCGTTTCTTCTGGCCTGGCCTTTCCTCCAGCGTCTCTAAATACGTGGCATCTTGCCCGCGCCGAAAACGACCGACTTCACCTCCCGCTGGACATCTTCCGCCTCTACCATGCCCCGCCACGCCGTTCGCCGCCGTCGGCATCGACTTGTATGGACCGCTTCCTCTCTCTACATGAGGTAGTCGATGGATAGTCACTGCCATCGACCATCTGACACGCTACGCCGAGACCGCAGCCTTGCCTGATGGCTAGGCGCCCGAAGTTGCCACCTTCTTTCTCCATTCCATCGTGCTTCGCCATGGCGCCCCTCAGGTGCTTATCAGTGACCGCGGCCGGACGTTCCTTTCGATCGTTGTTGCCGAAGTTCTGCAAGCTGCTTCTACACTTCACAAGATGGCGTCACGCTACCACCCCCAGACCAATGGTATAACTGAGCGGTTCCATCGCACCCTGTCAGATATGATTGCTATGTACGTCGAACCCGACCACCGGAATTGGGACGCAGTCCTTCCTTTCGCCACTTTTGCCTACAATTCTGCGTTGCAACGAACCGCTGGTTACCGGTTTTTTCTCGTTTACGGCCGTTCTCCCACTACCCTTCTCGACGCCTCTTTCTTCTCTGCACCTGCGAGCTCCTCACCGTCTCTCCCCGAACAATTTCTCTCCCGCGTGGCCCGATGCCGCCGCCTTGCTCACCTCAACACTGAAGCCTGCCAGGAAGATCGCAAGAGTCACTACGACACGACGCACCGCGTTGTCTCGTTCAACCCTGGAGATAAGGTTTTACTTTCTACTCCTCTGCGGGCGCCAGGTCGTTGCGACAAGTTTCAGCCTCGTTTCATTGGTCCTACTTGGTGCTCAACCAAACTTCACCAGTTAACTGCCGCGCCACTCCTGTTGATCCTCCCCCGGACCGTCGTTACCGCGGGACTGAAGTTGTCCACGTCTCCCGCCTGACGCCTTTCATTCGGCGCTCTGCATCAAACTGATCGCGGCCAGGCTGGCCGCTTCTCACCGCGCGGGTAGTTAGTGCGAGCACTTTCTGCGCCTTCGTCGTCGTCGCCTCGCTGGCTGCGACTTCATTCTCTATCACCTGTAAATGACCATCGTCATCGCTTGGCGCTGTTCGCTGGGAGCACGTCTCTACCAGCGGGTGAGAATAAACGTCTCCTGTGGAGTCTTCCCTTGCATTATATATCAAAGGCAAAGAAATCCGCTTTCATCCTCCTGCGAAGGGAAAACCAAAAGCGAGGAACGTTGGCTCCTTCACATAGATATCAACACGGACTGTGCCCGGCAGTGCTGCAATATTTTAATCTGGTTTTAACGGGGAGTGCCCGCATTGTGGGTGCGCGTTCTCGGACGTGTACCATATGGTGTGGGCATTCCCTTCGAACCCTGAGTACACCCCTTTCCCGTCACCAACCCGGGAGAGCTGGGAGGCTGCCCTGCTCGGCTGTTAGAGAGCCAAAGAGCTGTCGCTAGGGCCCGAGCTTCTGCGCAAGTTACAGGGTTCCCGGACTAGGGACACCTCCTATTATTTGTAAGGGGCTGGCCATTTAGGCTAGTTACCAGTATCTCTTGTAAATAATCATACAAAAATGTTTTTCACTACCACCACTCGACATAACGACACTTCGACGGTTACGAGGTCTGCGCTCACCGATCACTCCGACATATTGACGCTTCGATGATTACGAGGTCTGCGGTCACCGATCACTCCGACACATTGACGCTCACTCGTCATAACGACGCTTCGACGGTTAAGAGGTCTGCGGTTATCGATCACTGCGACACATCGACGCTCACTCGACATAACGACGCTTCGACAGTTACCCAGGTAGCACATGACAGCGGGCCAATATTAGGAAGCCACTGGCAAAGCGCGGCCCTAAGTAGGCCCAGAGTTGTCAATGAGCATCTGATAATGGCTGTGCCATCATCAAATCATGGCTAGCATGGGTCATGTTAGCCATAGTTCTCCCACTATTTGCCAGAATTGGCAAAGTCATTCTCAAAACCTGGCTATATTGGTCATGGCTTGCCACCCCTTATCTAGTGTTAAAAGCATACTGGCAGACATCGGTTACCATTATACCATTCATTATGGTAGAAGATTGATTTTATTGTCGAGTACCATCTCAGCAGTTTATAATTTTCGAACGCGTTAGATCTCGTTTGAACTCCTGGGCTGAGCTTGGGCGAGTTTAAAAATTTGAAGTTTTATTCATCTTTTTCTTACCGAAAACTTTCGCAGTATATGTGTGGAGTTGGATAAACAACAAATATTTTCCGACTGCGCAGTCGAAGATAGAGGCATGAAGTCTAGAGTCTGACGGAAACCCGTCTGGTTGAGATGGTACATGACGAAAGTATAGAAGGCGCCGACCAAAAGAAAGGATGGGATGACGTTTCGGCTCCCCCACGGGAGCCTTGTTCACAATGAGGCATAACGTAGCTTCGTCGTTTATTTATACACGGCGCATGAGCGAACCCAGGCACCTGTCGTAGATTGGGGCCAGTTTCCGTCATTTAGATTAAGCATGTGCGCTGTCGTCTGAATAATCAGCGATTCCAGATAGAGCCAGGTGCCTGGGTTCGCTCATGCGCCGTGTATAAATAAACGACGAAGCTACGTTATGCCTCATTGTGAGCAAGGCTCCCGTGGGGGAGCCGAAACGTCATCCCATCCTTTCTTTTGTTCGGCGCCTTCTACTTTCGTCAGATAGAGGCATAGTTATGAAAACAAAAAACTTAATGAAACCGAAGCTGTCAGCAGATCGCGCCGGCCAGAGGGGGCTCTCGTACAGGAGAAACTAGAGGAGGAGCGTGTCGACGCCGTCGAGGCGCGGCGCAGCGACGTCTGCCGCTGGCTCCGTCGCTGATCAGTTGGGTTCTAAGGTGCTTCACAACAATTTCCAAACGCATTCGGAAGCATTCCAAACGCATTCACTCGCTGTATAGCAATATGGTGCTGCTGCCATCGACTTTTGTTCTGTCCGTTCGCTGATTTTGAGTTGTGCAACGATGTGACGGCGACTTCGGGAGTGGTCAGTGGACTGTGTATATTCCACCGCAGAGGAACCGCTCTGTCGCATAAGGCCGACGAGGACACCATCCACACCGACAACTACAGATCTATAGAATTCTATCCTTAATATTGGGTAACCAGAAGCGGCTGCAACTAACCACTAAAATTTCTTTTCAAAGGTCTCGTAAATTTAGTAATTAACGAATGCGCGCTGGCATGACCGAGTTGTAATAATTCTTGTAACTGTATGTGGCTTAGCCAAGCCGCTAACAAAAAAAATACAATTTTTTTTAAGTGCCCAGACAGAACTCATGCTGTTGCCTTATTCCGATTTCTGCGCATAATAGCCAGCCTATCGGTACGAAATTTATGTATTTGAAAGCGTTTTTTCACGCTCTGCTAGCGCGAGTATCTGAAAACTAGCCCAAGTGGGCTTCCTTCTTAAGATATCAAATGACTTTCATTTCATAGATTTTTTAATTAAGAAAGCGCTTTTTTGCTTCACTTTAGAGAATTCACTGCCACAGTGCCCAGTGGGTGTCAGCTTAATGGAGATCCTAAATCAAACGTAATAACTCAGTGTAAGTGCATTCCCTAAGCCGACTTTGTGCGCAATTATGGTAATGCCCAGAAACGAAGCAGTGGCCTCGTAATTTACTATTATAAGTTGCGCACGCGCGAAATATTATGCCGCCGCTTTATCCACGCGATCACGCGGTAAGAGACTCGTACGCTTCCGTACGTCGTTCCCTATGATGCGGCCTTCCCCTGTGTTTTCCGATTTGCTTTTTCCTTCCTTTTGTGCAGATCGTAATGTTTCAAAATGTTGTTTTTGTTCATTTTATTGTTCTGTTGCGTAATTTGCATTGAGGGCTATAGCTCTTGCTGACGTCTTTACTTATTTGCTCGCAAATTAATTTTTTTTTGCTTTCGAACATTATCTTTATTGATGAAAAGCATCGGAAATAGTTGCGAGCCACAATTTAACACGGTTTTGTTTGTTTCAGCTTTTTTCGTGAAATTTCCACACCAACAAAAAGTTGGATGATTCTTCGACGACCAGCGAATAAATCTACTGGAACAAAGAAGATGGTCCAGCACCGACGCCAACGACGACGAAGCGCTCGTGCCGCCCGTCGGATGCTCGTGCTGGAACGCTGCCGCTTGTGTCCCAGTCTCTCGCCTCGCTGGCTCGTAGATTACTTGTGCTAAGGTCTTCGTCGCTGGCGCCTCCAACGTGCCAATAAACCGCTCTACATTTGGTGGAGGTTGCTGCGTTCCCCTTTTCCCCATCACCGAGGACCTCCGCAGCCGCACCATCCCGATGTCAACGACCAGGGCCAGTCAGCAGCCCGCCGCCCCGTCGCAGCCAGTCACCTGCTCCGGTGCCATCCGGCAGCGGGACCCCGCTGTTTTCAGCGGCCACAGCGACCAGGATGTGGAAGATTGGCTGGAATCCTACGAACGGGTGAGCCGTCATAACAACTGGGACGACCGCGTCAAGCCTAGCAATGTCATCTTCTACGTCAGCGATGTCGCGAACCTCTGGTTCCGCTACCACGAGGCCGACATTCCCACTTGGGCCGTTCTAAAGAGCACACTTCCGGAGGTTTTCAGCCGTCCCGCCGTGCGGAAACTGCGCGATGAGCAAAACTTGCGCGTCCGAGCTCAGCACACGGACGAGACTTTCACCAGCTAGATTGAAGATGTAGTTGACCTCTGCAAGCGTGCTGATCCAGCTATGTCAGAGGCTGACAAGATCAAGCACATCATGAAGGGTATCGAAGACGATGCTTTTCAGATGTTGTTGGCGAAGAGTCCCACCACCGTTGCCTCGGTGTATATCCTTTGCAAAAGTTTCGACGAGTTGCGCTAGCAACGTCTTTGCGCTCGTCGGCCTCCCCCGCCTGCCGACTCCATCTCCGGCCTGGCGATCAACCCCGATTTACTCGCTACTATCAAAGGCTTCGTGCGGGACGAGGTCGGCCGGCAGCTCTCGCTCCTATCTCGCCAACACCAGTCACCGCCCGCCCTCAGCGCTGAGATCCGGCACGCCATCATGCAGGAGGTCGCCGATGCCCTCCCTACACTTCGGCAACCAGCTTCCTTGGCTCCACAGGTCCGCCTTCCCCGATCCCGCCAACCCCTGTTGCTGCACCATTGAGCTACGGTCCTTCAGTTACAGTGCCACCTGCCCCCGCTCCCATGCCTCTAACGCATGCCGAATCTGTCACACGACCGCCGCGACCGCAGGCTTATGCGTACGTTCCTCCAGCGGTGCCTGCGCCTGTTGCTCCACGAAACCGCTTCACGCCCGCTACCTACAACCATTGGCGCACAGCTGACAAAAGACCGATATGCCATGCCTGCGGTCATCCGGGCCACGTCGCGCGCCTCTGTCGACGTACTCTGCATGCGCCTGTCCGCCCTCTGCCGGGCAACCCCGATGTAGACCGCACCTTTCGCCCGCCTTTCTTTACCACAACCGCAGGGGACCTCTCCTGACCGCGCGCTCGTTCGCCAGCCGTACGTTTCCCACCGCTCGCCTTCCCCTCGCCGCCGCTCATTGCGCAGTCATCTCCCTGCTTAAGTCCTGGCCTTTCTCCTCCGAATCTTCTTGATGTGTTTGTAGACGGTGTCAAGACACTTGCGCTTGAGGACACTGGGGCCACCGTTTCTGTAATTCACGAAAACTTCTGCCGCTCGCTTCCCAAAGTTACCACCTCATCTTTTGGACTCTCATTCCTTACAGCCAGCGCCGAGCCCGCTCATCCTTCTGCCGCTTGCACAGCACGCGTCGTCATCGCCGATGTTTTGGATTTTGCCGAATTTTTATTCCTCCGTGCAAGCTCCCATGACGTCATCCTTGGATGAGATTTTCTATCCCTCCACAGTGCCGTCATTGACTGTGCCCGTGCGCACGTCGTCTTCTCTTTGCTCTGCGATGCGCACTTCGACGAGCCTCCGATTCGCCGTGCTGCTAAGATTGTTGTCGCTGAGGACACTGACATTCCCCCTGCCAGTGCCGTGCTCGTCCCTGTTTGCGCCGCCTCTGTTTCAGACGCCACCGTTCTCTTCACGCCATCCCCCGTCCTTGCCTCTCGCCGACACATCTCTCTTCCCTTCGCCGTCATCGACATTCACCACGGTGCTGCTGCCATCCTCGTCTCTAACACCTCATTCTCCGCGCTCTCCTTATACCGTGGCGAGTGCCTCGTCCATTTTGAAACCGCTGACTTGATTTCTTCGTTGGACACTGATGTGACCTCCTCCAGTGCCGACGTCGCTGCCATCACCCCACGTGGCGCTACTCCAGATCACCTGCTGTCTTCGGACATTTTCGACCGCCCCATTGGCCGCGCTCTCGACACGGCTCACCGCGCGCAACTCCTTGCCCTGCTCAATCAGTTTCGCTCATTGTTTGACCGCCAGTCCACTTCTTTGGGCCGTGCGACCACTCTCGAGCACCATATTGACACCGGCACCCATGCTCCTCTCCGTCAGCGCCCATACCGTGTGTCGCCTCCCGAGCGCCGCGTCATAATTGAGCAAGTTGACGACATGCTACAACGCGGCATCATTCAACCATCCGGCAGTCCTTGGTCATCCCCAGTCGTCCTGGTGAAAAATAAAGATGGCTCGATACGATTTTGAGTGGACTATCGCCAGCTTAACAAAATTACGCGCAAAGACTTCTACCCACTACCACGTATTGACAACTCCCTTGACTTGCTTGCAAGGCGCCGAGTTCTCCGCACTGGATCTCCGTTCCGGCTATTGGCAAGTCCAAATGGCTGGGTCCGACCGTCCTAAAACAGCGTTCGTCACCCCTGACGGGCTCTATGAGTTCAACGTGATGCCATTCGGCCTCTGTAACGCTCGCGCAACGTTTCAACGAATAATGGACGTTTTGCGCGGCCTCAAGTGGAACGTTTGTCTCTGCTATTTAGATGATGTTGTAGTGTTTTCGCCCGATTTTCCGACACATCTCAAGCGCTTGCGCTAGATACTGAGCTGCCTCACCAGTGCTGGCCTTCAACTTAACTAAAATAATGTCACTTTGGCGCCAGGCAGCTGACAGTACTCGGCCACCTCGTCTCCAAAGACGGCGTTCTGCCAGATCCTGACAAACTTCGTGCTGTGGCTGACTTCCCTAAACCGACTTCTACAAAACAGGTGCGCCGATTTGTGGGTCTCTGCTCCTATTTTCGGCGATTTGTCCCCAATTTCGCCTCTATCGTCACGCCCCTTACGAAACTTCTTAATGGTCCCGCCGATCTGTCTACGTGGGACTCGGCCTGCGACGACGCTTTTGCTGCACTCCGTCGTTTTCTAACCTCACCACCTATCCTTCGACACTACGACTAAGAGGTTCAACAGGCGCTCACACCGCCAGACCCTCTTCAACCGAACACAACACCCCAGATGATGACATACGCCGCAGCCGTTCGCCTTCCACCGCCGTCTCCAAGCCGCCCCGATACGCCTGTACACATTTGACACCAACCACTTCTTTCCCACCCTTCTCAGATCCCCCCTCGGAAGAGCGACGTCTGGCGTACTGCCGACCACCGCCCTCTGTGCTATCACTGCGGCGGGCCCGGTAACGTCTACCGCAACCGTCGTTACCGACGTATGGGTCTGCAGGGATACAGTGCCGATGCGCCGCGACCGCAGCGTGGGCAATCACTTTGAGAAATAAGGGATTACCTGGCCGCGGCACTCGAAGCACCACACTACTATGCCCGGTCGCCGTCTCCACGTGGTTTCTCGTCTCCGCGACGTTCTTCCACCGACATTTCGAGCGGTAGGCCTCCTAGTCACCGTCGGGAAAACTAGAAGCGGCAACCTTTGGGGGGAAGGTCGCTCACCGGCGACACGTCCAAGATCCTCCACCGCTGCACAGACATGACCGACCGCTTCCACGACGCACCGACGATCACCAGCCCAATAACACGCCTCGCCGCATCAATTCTCCGCCACAACGAAACCGCCTGGCACAGCACCGCAGCCGTGAGCGGACTCCGCGACGTTCCCGTACACCTACGGCTACAACTGCTGATAATGCCGCAAATATTTGCAGTGTTTGTTCGTTTTTCAAATCTGCCGCCACACCACTTTATCGCTTTGTTTCCGAAGCAAGACGCGACTAGATTTATCTCGATTGATCGCAGCCAGGCAGAGCTGATTCTACGTTGTTTCGGAATGTTCTAGTAACTTTGCGCTCTTTATCTCGAAAGTTCGCTGTCAGCTTTAAATTGAGCACGGCCGACAGCGGCGGGCATTCTGTTCGACGACCGCGGAGCACGCTTGTCGCTTCGCCGCCGCCGAGTGATTCAGTCCATTTTGGGTGCAAGTCAGCCCAATAAACAGTTTTCTTTTAGAAGACCCTTTCGTCCCTCTTCATCGCTGTTTCGACTGCCATCACCACTACGTGACATCTGGTGGAGGTGCGGGGTAGCCTTCCATATTCCGGACGCCCCCTTCAAGTCGTGAAGCTAGCCCTAAGCGCTTCGCACCCGAGGACGAGCCAGCAGCTCAGCGAGCCAGCCGATGTCTCCAGGGAGAGAAGCCTGAGTTTGGGAAACTGCCGGACAGCACCAGACAGCGAAAAGACGCTGCTACGGGCACCGCAACCTCGCCGAAGATGTCGACACCGATCATTCTACAGCAGCCGCTGGTGCAGCCAACTTTCAATGGATCCCTAGGCGAAGACCCTGAAGAATGGTTGGATCAATTTGAGCGCGTGGCATCATGCAACAAGTGGGATGATGCGGCAAAAATTGGACACGTGTTCTTCTCATTGGATGGCTCCGCACGCACGCGGTACGAAAACTACGAGGCGTCCCTTACGACATGGGATCTATTCAAGAGAGAACTATTCAAGGTATTCACCAGTGTCGTGAGGAAAGAAAGAGCCGAACGACTCCTCGAGTCCAAAATCCAGCTTCCAAATGAGCCCGTCCGCGGTTACGTCGAGGAGATGAAGCGCCTATTTCGCCGCGCCGACCCCGGGATGACCGAGGAAAAGAAAGTTCAGTTTTTAATGCGCGGCGTAAAAGAACAACTCTTTGGCAGCCTCGTCCGCCACCGGCCAACAACAGTCGAGGAATTCATGCAAGAATCCTGCACGATTGAGAAGACCCTCGACGTCCGAGCTCGGCAGTACAACCACCCTTCCTCTGCCTGTGCAATCCGTTCGGACACGCCGGCCACCACCAGCGACAGCTTGCGGGAAGTTATCCGCGAAATCGGCCGAGAGGAGCTACGCCGATTACTGCCATCCTCCCCACAGCCACAAGCAGCGACTCTGATGGACGTGGTACGGGAAGTGCAACAGGCAATTGGCACCCCGACGACCACAGAACCCCAGGCCATGACCTACGCCGCTGCACTAAGGACTGCTCAGCCCCAACGACAACCCCCACGTCCTCCGCGAGATGAGCCATTTGTTCCAGAACGCCGCCTTCCAGCCTCCGCCCGCCCAGCCTATGACCGACGCTCAAGCCCCAGGAAATGCGACGCCTGGAGGACTTCCGACAACCGGCCGTTGTGCTTCCATTGCGGTGAGGCCGGCCATATTTCTCGTCACTGCCCGTGCCGACGTATCGGTCTTCGAGGATTTGCCGTTAACGCCCCACGATCACGCTTCGGACAACGTCCGCAGGAAATCGATGAGTACCTGCGTCGAGAAGAGTACACGCCGAACCGCTTTTCGCGCTCACCATCGCCGTCAGCCTCGCGCTTTGCGTCGCCACGCCGCAGATACGCAGCCGCAGTACGAGGAAGGTCTCCCAGCCCCCGTAGGGGAAACTAAAGGCAGCAACCTCTGGAGGTGAGGTTGCTCAAGAGCGAAACGCCGAAGATCCTCCACCGACCACGCCCCATGAAGACGCTGCACCCGCGACGCCGCATGAAGAACCGGCACTCGCTGCACCGACGCCGCACACAATGAGAACCCCGACCACGACGCAGGCTGCCTTGAAAACGCCGCCGCCACCCAAAAGAGCTTCGACCACACGCCCCACCCGCGACTCGCATACGCGACGAAGCCGTGTCCCGACGCCGAGAGCGACATGCAATGCAAGAGCCAGGACCTCCGACTTAGAAGTGACAATCGACGGCCGGAAAGCTACCGCTCTAGTCGACGCAGTACCCGATTACTCGGCGATGAATGGAACATTCGCTGCGCAGCTGAGAAAAGTCACAACGGTTTGGGACGGCCCACAAATTCGCACCGCAGGGAGCCACCTCATTACGCCATCAGGACGATGAACAGCGCGAGTGACTGTCAAAGGACATACCTATCCTGCGACCTTTGTTGTGCTACCGCAATGCTCCCGCGAAGTGATCTTGGGTATGAATTTCCTTAATGAGCATCATGCGATCATCGACCTCCGATCCAAGCAGATCAAGCTTTCGACGGACAAAGCCATCGCTTCGATGAAAACTGGGGAAAATCACGTTGCCCTAAGTGTCCTGCAGGAAGAAGTGAGCGTCCCACACCGATCAAGCGTTATCGTGACCGTAGGCGCCACGACAGCCATTAACGCTAAGGCCATCATCGAGGGGAGCATGCAGTTGCTTCTAGACCGAGGAATCAGCATCGCAAGAGGCATCGCACATTTCCGCAATGGGCAGGCCGAAGTACTGCTGTCTAACTTCAGCGAAGAATACCGGCACGTTAACAGAGGAACGACGATTGCTTTCTTCGACGAAATATCCGACGTAAGAGACTCCTTCGCCCTCTCCGACCCCTTCGCAGAAGATTCGCCTGACCAAGAGAACTCGCCCACTTTCGACATCAACCCAGCCCTGCACCGGAACAAACAAGACCAGATCCGCAATCTGCTTCAAAGCTACAGTGAGTGTTTTTCGACATCGCCGAAGGTGCGACAAACGCCAATTGCCAAGCATCGCATTATAACGGACCAACACGCCCGACCTCTCCGTCAAAGCCCCTACCGTGTGTCACCGGGAGAACGACAACCCATCCGGGACCAAGTCGAACAAATGCTTCGCGACGACGTCATCCAGCCTTCAAACAGCCAATGAGCGGCACCGGTTGTTCTAGTGAGAAAGAAAGACGGCGCACTTCGATTCTGCGTTGATTACCGCCGCTTGAACAACATAACAAAGAAGGACGGCTACCCCCTCCCCCGCATCTATGACACACTGGACCGCCTCTGCGACGCCAAATATTTCTCGCCGATGGACCTCAAGAGCGGCTACTGGCAAATTGAGGTCGACGAAAGAGATCGCGAGAAGACAGCATTCATCACTCCGGATGGGCTGTTTGAGTTCAAGGTGATGCCATGTGGTCTCTGTTCCGCACCAGCGACGTTTCAGCGAGTAATGGATACAGTGCTGGCAGGCCTGAAGTGTGCAAATTTGTCTGGTATATTTAGATGACGTCGTTGCCTTCGCCTCGAACTTTGAAGAGCACCTCAAAAGACTTCGAACAGTACCAGACGCCATCAAGTCGTCTGGCCTAACCTTCAAGGCAGAGAAGTGCCACTTTTCCTACGAAGAGCTGCTGTTTCTAGGCCACATCGTTAGCAAGGAAGGAGTACGCCCAGACCTGCAGAAAACAGCTGCTATTGAACAGTTTCCACCGCCGGCCGATAAGAAAGCCGTGCGCAGATTTCTCAGACTGTGCGCATATTACCGACGATTTGTGAAAAACTTTTCGCGCATCGCCGAGCCCCTGACCAAACTGACGAAAACAGACATGCCATTTAAATGGGAAGCGCCGCAAGCAGAAGCCTTCAAGGAACTTCAGCGTCGTTTACAGTCCCCACCGATCCTCGCGCATTTTGATGAAAACGCCGATACTGAAGTTCATACCGACGCAAGCAGCGTGGGCCTAGGTGCCGTTCCCTTTCCAAGGTCGAGGCTAACTATTCGACAACTGAGAAGGAGCGCCTTGCCATCATCTGGGCCACGTCAAAATTCCGCCCCTACCTGTACGGACGACCATTCAAGGTGGTCAGCGAAAACCACGCGCTGTGCTGGCTCGCCAATTTGAATTCAAAGGCCCCTCTGGCCGACTCGCTCGATGGAGTCTGCGTCTCCAGGAGTTTGACGTCACCGTCGTTTACAAGTCCGGACGCAAGCACTCTGACGCCGATTGCCTCTCACGAGCCCCTGTAGATACACTACCGTCGGACGACGATGAGGACGCCTTCCTGAGACCCATCAGCCCCAGCTCTATTGCCCAGCAGCAACGCTCGGACCCCGACCTAAAACGGCTCATCGAATACCTGGAAGGCAAGGTTTGTTCACCCCCGGCTTCATTCAAGCGAGGACTGTCTTCCTTCTGTATGCAGAATGAGCTCCTAGTGAAGAACTTTGCAGCGAGCAAAACAGCCTACCTCCTTGTTGTACCTGCTTGTCTCCGCGAAGAAGTTCTACAGGCTTCACACGACGAGCCGACAGCTGGACATCTCGGGTTTACTCGCACCTTCCACCGCATTCAAGACAAGTATTACTGGCCCCGACTGTCTGCCGATGTCGCACACTATGTGAAATCCTGCCGAGATTGTCAGCGACGAAAGATCCCTCCCACACGACCAGCAGGATTTCTGAACCCCATTGAACCTCCCTCAAGGCCCTTTCAGCAGATCGGCATGTACTTGCTTGGCCCTTTTCTAACGTCAACATCTGGAAATAAGTGGATCATCATAGCGACCGACTACCTGACCCGCTAGCCCGAGGCAAAAGCCCTACCGAACGGAACAGCAGCCGAAGTCGCCAAATTTTTCGTGGAATGCATTCTTCTTCGACACGGCGCACCCGATGTGCTCATCACGGACAGAGGAACAGCACTCACGGCGGAACTAACGCAAGCCATCCTGCGTTACAGCCAAACCAGCCACCGGAGGACAACTGCATACCATCCGCAGACCAACGGACTCACCGAGCGCCTGAACAAAACCATCGCCAATATGCTCGCCATGTATGTCGATGCCGAGCACAAAACCTGGGATGCCATCCTGCCTTACGTCGTCTTCGCCTACAACACCGCAGTGCAGGAGACCACCCAGATGACGCCTTTTAGGCTCGTCCATGGCAGGGAGGCCACGACCATGCTAGACGCCATGCTGCCCAACGTTACAGAAGAGAACGTCGACGTTGCCGCCTACCTTCAACGCGCAGAAGCTCGAAGGCTTGCCCGATTACGGATCAAAGACCAGCAGCGGTCCGACGCCAGACGCTACAACCTGCGAAGACGCAACGCGGAATACAAGCCAGGAGACCAAGTCTGGGTGTGGACAGCCATTTGCCGCCGTGGATTGAGTGAAAAGCTTTTGCGCCGCTATTTCGGGCCGTACAAGGTTCTTCGTCGGCTGGGTGAACTGAATTATGAAGTCATCCCTGACGCAATGACTGCATCCCAGCGACGCTGCATACGACCAGAAGTTGTCCATGTAGTCCGTCTGAAGCCGTATTATGCGCGCTATAGGCCGCTGCATTTCCATGCTCTATTTTCGCAAGATCTGTTTTTTTCGTTACTAGTCGCATTATTTGTTTTAATGCATCGGGTCCATGCTTCTTTGAGAGGGGAGTAATGCCGCGAATATTTGCAGTGTTCGTTTTTCAAATCTGCCGCCACACCACTTTATCGCTTTGTTTGCAAAGCAAGACGTGACTAGATTTATCTCGATTGATCGCAGCCAGGCAGAGCTGATTCTACGTTGTTTCGGAATGTTCTAGTAACTTTGCGCTCTTTATCTCGAAAGTTCGCTGTCAGCTTTAAATTGAGCACGGCCGATAGCGGCGGGCATTCTGTTCGACGACCGCGGGGCACGCTTGTCGCTTCGCCGCCGCCGAGTGATTCAGTCCAATTTGGGTGCAAGTCAGCCCAATAAACAGTTTTCTTTTAGAAGACCCTTTCGTCCCTCTTCGTCGCTGTTTCGACTGCCATCACCACTACGTGACAATATGAGCATTTCAATCGACGGTACCGACGTCACCGCACTTGTGGACACCGGCGCCAACTATTCGGTAATCAGTGGATCTTCTGCCCCGACTCTGAAAAAGGACCACGCCTTGGACGGGCCCACAGCTTCGCACTGCCGGGGGTCCTTTGATCACCTCAGCTGGCAAGTGCACGTCACAAGTGACCATCGAAGAGGACAGGTACCTGGCCGCCTTCGTCGTACTCGACCAGTGCTCCCGGGATGTAATCCTCAGAATGAATTTTTTGACAGAAAATGGCGTGGTAATTGACCTTAAATCAAAGTCAGTGACGTTCTCCACCGAGAACGCAATCCGCAGTGCTTCCGAACGTCCCGCGGCTCTTTACGTCCTTGATGACGTCACCATTCCACCCCGTTCGAGCGTTGTGGTATCTGTCGGCGCGAAGACGCTGCTGAAGTTTAAAGATGTCGTCGAAAGCAAAAAATTATGATTTTCGACCGCTGTCTTGCTGTCGCCAGGGGAGTCGTTTGCCTCGAAATCAGAGAAACCGAAGTACTGCTTACGAATTTTGGAGGTGAGCACCAACATCTCAGCCTTGGGACCACTGTGGCCCATATTCATGGTATCGCCGACATTCGACGAGCGCCCAGCCTTGCCATGGTGTCGTCAACTGAAGTTCACACCGGTGTTCGCGACTTCCAGTACGACATTAACCCCGCGCTTTTGCCGCAGCGGCGAGGCCAAGTAGAAAATCTCCAGCGCAACGACGATACCTTCCCGACTTCTTCCCCCGTCGGAAGAGCACACTTCGCCAAGGATCAAATAATTACGGATGACGCCGTGCACCCTCTCAGACAGTCACCTTACCGTGTGTCTTCCACTGAACGCGCCGCAATCAGCCGTCAACCTAAGGATATGCTTCGAGGCGACGTCATTCAGCCCTCCCGTAGTCCCTGGGCGTCAACTGTCGTCCTCGTGAAGAAAAAAGATGGTACGCTGCGGTTTTGTGTTGACTACCGTCTCCTAAACAAAGTATCTAAAAAAGATGTTTATCCCCTTCATCGAATCGACGATGCTCTCGATCGCCTCTGCTATGCAAAATATTTGTCATTCCTCGATTTCAAATCAGGATATTGGCAAATCGAGGTAGATGAACGGGACCGAGAAGAACCCGCATTTATTACTTCGGACGGGCTCTATGAGTTTAAGGCAATGTCATTTCGTTTGTGCTCTGCACCCGCAACGTTCCAACGGCTGATGGACACAGTTCTGGCAGACCTGAAGTGGCAGACATGCCTCGTCTACCTTGATGGCGTTGTTGCGTTCGCCCCAAGGTTCGAGGAGTACCTTCAGCGCCTAGAAGATGAGCTGCAAGCCATAAAGTCTTCTGGGCTAATGGTAAAAATGCGAAATGCCACTTTGGTTACACTGAGCTAAAGTTCTTTGGTCATGTCGTCAGTTACGAGGGAGTTCGGCCGGACCCATACAAAACCAAAGCAATTGCCAGTTTCCCTCCACCGCAGAACCAAAAGGCAGCCCGCCGCTTTGTAGGATTGTGTGCCTACTACCGTCGCTTTGTGAAAGATTTCGCTCGAATCGCCGAGCCCCTGACGCGTTTGACGAGGACAGACACGCCTTTCACGTGGGGCGCCCTTCAAGCACAAGTATTTGAAACTCTTCAAAGCCACCTGCAAGTACCTCCTGTTCTGGCTCACTTCGACGAAAACGCAGATACGGAGCCTCATACTGACTCATGCAACGTAGGCCTGGATGCCGTTCTGGTTCAAATCTAGAGCAGTCGAGAACGAGCCATCGCTTACGCCAGCCGCTCTTTGTCTCACGCTGAAGCTAGTTACTCAGCAACTGCGAAAGAATGTCTAGCAATAGTGTGGGCGACGTCCAAATTGCGACCCTACCTTTATGGAAAACATTTTACTGCATTTACGGACCATCATGTCTTGTGTTGGATCGCGACCCTCAAAGATCCGTCCGCCTGCCTTGTCAGATGGAGTCTGCGCCTCCAAGAATACATGACAGTGGCGTATGAGTCCGGCCGGAAGCACTCGGACGCCGATTGCCTCTCGCGCACTCCGGTCGAATCCCCAACGGAGGACGGTAACTACGACGACGACATCACCTTAAATGCGATCAGTGCAACGAGTCTTGCTGAAAAACCGGAACTTTGCCCGGAACTTTGCCACCTCATGGAATATGTTAACGGTACCCGGCCGGTTGTCCCGAAGGCTTTCAAGCGCTCGTCACTCTGCGTCCGCCATTGTTTCCTCGTGAAGAAAAATTTCGCCACAAATAATCAGTAATACCTTATTGTCATACCGACGAGCCGACTTGACGAAATCCTTCAAGCTTGTGGAAATATAGGGAGGACAGCCTTCAGCCCCCGCATTCCCACTCCGCGGATGCAGCGTTCCCGCTCGCTAACCGCTGAGGGGTTCGCGCTCGAGGTATAAAGGGAAGGAACTACAAAGCGTGAACACTCATATGCCGTTTATTACACTTGCAATTAATACACAGAGCGGGCTAGCTAGCTACAAAACATCAAGGAGGCATTCCTCGGAAATAGAAGGCTAACTAAGGACTTCCGACTTACCGGCTGGGACAGGGGCGCGACTTCGGAGCATCGGCGGCGAACGTTTGTATGCGCCGACAATGGCGGCCCGGTTTTCCCGTGGGCGCCGCATTCTTGGAGCAAAGCCATTCCCGGGCATTTGCTGGGGAGGGTGACGACAGCGCGCGTTTGCTGCGCTCGCTTCGCTGCCTGGAACCAAAAGTCCAGCGGCAAGGCACGACGGATCTCCGTGCGCCGGTCGTGGAAGGCGACGAGAGCGTGCGGCTGCAACCGCTCACGACGCTGGCCGCATCCCGAAGAGACCCCTACGGTTCCGCAGAATTCCGCGTAACCTACGAGGTGGCGCTCCCGTCGTTGTTTCCTCTTCCCTCGTGAGGGAGACTTCCCTCCCCGCCCAACCGGTGCTGTCCTGACGCCCGACGGTGGAGATGGTCGGCCGCGTCGAAACGGAGGGGGGAACAGGTTTTCCACAAACTTCACATGAGGATCCGACTTCTGGACATTTGGGTCTAGCCTGCACGCTTGCAAGGAACAAAGAGAAGTTCTGCTGGCCCTGCCTTCAGTCGGACGTTGCACACTACATCAGAACGTGCCGAGGCTGTCAGCGTCGCAAAGTGCCCTCAACAAAACCAGCTGGATTCTTGAATCCTATTGCACCACCATCGCGGCCTTTCCAGCAGATCGGGATGGACATGCTGGGCCCATTCCCTCTTTCTCATTCGGGAAACAAGTGGGTAATCGTGGCAACTGACTACCTGACACGAAACGCGGAAACAACAGCTCTGCCAAGCGCCACAGCCCTTTACGTGGCAAAATTTTACATCCATCAGATCGTTCTGCATCACGGTGCACCGGAGATCCTAATCACCGACAGGGGGTACAGCATTCATGGCTGACCTCCTACAGCAGATTTTATGCCACAGGCATACAGACCACCGAAAGACGACATCCTACCACCCTCAGACGAACGGTTTAATGAAACGATTAAACAAAACGCTACGTGATATGCTCTCAATGTATGTCGACGTTAAGCACAGAACTTGGGACAAAGTGCTCCCATACGTCGCCTTTGCATACAATACGGCCGTATAGGAAACTACAAACATGCCACCGTTCTGTCTCGTTTACGGCCGCGACGTGACCGTGATGCTGGACGCCAATTCCCTATTGGTTTTTCCAATAGGGTTAACCCTATTGGAAAAACCAGCATGATTTATGCTGGCGTTCATAATGGGCATGGTCGCGAAAGTACCGGGCATGCCGGGAAGAAAGACTTTCATACTGGAACGTTTGGCAATGCCGGACATTTGTTGGGAAGCTAACTGGGCATGTCGGACACGATTTGATGCTGGGAGCAGAAAATGTTGGGAGGTAAGGTGGGCACAGAACAAACGATACTGGGCATGCGGGAACCCATAGCGGTGGTGTGTCGTGTTAAATTATGACTGGCAGGTAAGCCGGCACACACTGAGCCAGGGCAGCTAGCGATCGTGTAATTGGCAAGGCCATCAAATCTGAAGCTGCTGCGCGCGAGCTGGATATCTGCATAGCACGCGCGAGTTCACTGCATACAAGGATTTGCGGTCTTTATACTACCACTTCGACGCTGACTTCTACTTGGCTGACGAAAACATAATTTCGAACGACGGCTCGTCTTTATAACGTAGGGACTGCCGCTAAGAAACTGTGGAATGCACTAAACATCCCAATAGATGCATCGCAGACCCCTCCCCCCCCCCCCAAAAAAAAAAAGAGAGAGAAGACGGAGACAGCCGCAGGGCAAGCGAAATAGTAAACAGAATTCGTACCGCGTGAATGCGTGTTGCGGATCTATCAAGACACTGTTTCCTCAAGCATTAATTCTGAACCGCCATCCAAGTATAAAAATATCGTGGCATCGTTAGCTTTTCCTCGCGATATTAGTAGCTGCTGGCAATTTTGCGCCCTCCAAAGCGGTAGAATACCAGCAAAAGTTTCTGTGTAAACTTTCCCTGTGCCTGTCCTGAAGAAATACCAGTCGTTTCGCAAAACACCGAAACTGAAACTCAGCATCGCGTTTTTGCCCGGCAGGGAGCCAGGCCAGCCAGTGGCCTTCGTCACCTCCGTCACTATACCGTCGATGTTATTTTCCCGTCTGTTATGGCGTGCGCCGCTGTTTGCGCGGGTAGAGTGTACTAGAATGTTTTGAGTGGAAGGAGCGGAGACCGGTTCTATTGTTAGCCGCGGCCCCGCTTGTGTAGAAAGTTGCGGCGGCGCTGTCGTCGCCCGCACTTGAAGAGCCTTGCTTGCTGGGAACGGTCGTCGTGCTTTCTTCTGGAAGTTCTTGCTATCGAGAAATCTCTGCTGGCCTGCTCTTCGCCTGTGATGCCTGCCAAGCGACGGCTTAATCACTGCTACGCGCCAGGGTGCAAGACGGGATATGCTCGAACTGGCCCACCCAAGCCCACAGCAATTCCTAATAACTTCAAGTTCCTCAATTATTACAATCTGGTAAAGAGCCTGGCTGTGTCAAATGTTCCTGAGGTCGTGGTTAGCTCGCTTCTATCATGCAAGGACCCGGCGGCAGGTTCTCACAAGCAGCAGAAACTTCTTGATATGCTGATCCACACGGGTAATCTTGATGAAGCAGAAAGAGCTCTTAACAACAAAGAAGCTCTGACAGAAAATTCTTATAACAATCAGAGGAGTGACCCAAGGCTCACTTACTACATTGCGGGGTGTGTTAATTGAAAGAAGGTGTATCTTGAAAACAAAATGTCGTGTGTGCATGGATCAGCTTCTTTTACCAGCTCCCGGTGGCAAAAATTTGAATGCTGCCACATTTACAAAAGCATGCGATTTTGGTGGCTTGCTCAACCCCGCACTAAGCCTGTTCAAGTTCATGAGTCAGCTTGAGGACGTTTTCACAGGTTGTTTTAGCTATGGAGAACTGCATCACGACAGCATCATGATTGTGCTTGCTCTTCTGAACACGACGGGCATGAACCGTATTGAATGCGATCAGCACTTCAAGGAGCTCGCCTCAAATGTTACTGGGTTTTATCTTGTAACCAGAATACATTTTTTTTGTCAAAGGTCTCAACATGTCTTGTGACTTCGCCCGAAGGAAAGCACAGCAGCATTTATAAAGTTTAACCGTGTGTAGCAAATTGAGATGGAAGATTTTGTTGAGGACTGAGTGGGGCACAGTATATGTAAATAAAATTAGTTGTGTCATGCATATTCGTGTATTTTTTTCTAAGTGGGGGGTGCGGCTACTGTTGCCGTAAGACTGGGTCGCCGTGCACAAAGAGTTCCGGAACAATTTTTGGCGCTTCATTCAAGTTCCTGGAAAATTGGATTTAGATACATGAAATTGAACTGCACTTTTACTTGGTACAGCCTTTGTCAAGAGCTCAGAGCTCACGGGGTTTGCTTCTAGGGTGTGTATAGTGGGGCTCCTGTAGCACATTTGGACGTTCAGCCCATTGGAGGTAACGGGACAAAAATCTTACCTTCTGGAGATATGGAACGCTGGAAATGCATTAATTACGAGCTATGCAGTGTGGCTCGGAAGTGAACTCCGTCGGCTCTAAATTTTTTACAAAGGCTCTACTTGCACTGATGCTGCGAGTAAGTCCACTAGCTCGCCCTTCTAAAAAACTACGTGCTTTAAACGACGACAACGAAAGTGTTTCATGTAACCGCGGCACGCTCCTCGCCCAACCCTGGCTTATTCCCCGTCGTGGGTGTGTGCCATATCATTAACGCAACAACATCGCAGTCACTGCATTCCGCTATAGGCTCTTACGGAATTCCGTGTCGGACCGTCGTGCAAACTAAACAAGATCGTGGATGTACACGGGGGAGGGAGCTCCTGTGTAAATTTCACTTACTGCTATGCATTGTTTTGGAGTTTTTTATGGGGTGCGTGAGGTCATAGAGCATTTGCATAATTAATTTTACTAAAGAGGATCGATGCATTAATTTGAACATCACGCGGGCATTACGCAGCGACTTCCGTGCGCGGCAGCAAACGGCAGGCTGACAGCGAAGATACAGTGACTGTAGCGAAGACGCATTCAAGTGCGGTTGACTGCAGCGCCACCGCCAACTTCCACGCTCACCGGCCCTCTCCGCGGCGGCTGGCCGCGCCACTCAAAACATTCTAGTACACTCTAGCGCGGGTGTAACGAGGACGGGTTTTCAGTGTTTTGTGCAGTACCGTCCTGCATTGTAGTGTGGCTCGTGCACGTATGTAACCACAGAAGAGTGTAGGTTCGCGTACCGCTGTAAACGCGCCGTACGTGGCAAACAGGGTCAGTGGCAGCTGACGAAGCATCCCGTCAGTGTCCCCTTTGTTCTAGGTCGTCGCAAATAAGTCGGTGCAGTCTTAGTTTTGAAATCGCAGTGCATGAACGTTGTTAATGTGCTTCTTATGTGTTAGAATGTGCTCATTGTGTAGCAGGTCTTGTGCCGATGTCTGCGCCAATGGTTCGGTGCCGTTGACTTCGTCACGAACGGAGTTTTCAAGGTAAGAATATTCTCTATAGACTCGGATGCAGCTTTCTGTGAAGTTGCCTCTGAAGGAGTGACTATGCAGCGGAAGCTACGAGCTCTCACCGCCGGCTCACAAGCTTGCGTCGTTGGTTCGTGAGCGCGTGCGTACAGCGCGCTTGTGAGAGCCGGCGTTTCGCGCTCGTATTTTCTGCTTTGCAGCCACAGAAAGCTGTCGCCGATTATAATATATGCTGCGTGCCTGTTGCGAATCCGTTGAACGGAAACTTTAGTGCGCCTATTTAGCACAATGTAAAATTTCTCAGTTAGTGCAAAAGTAAGCGGCAACGAGAGTACTTGCAGGCCAGCTTTCAAATGCTGCGATTGTGCAACTCGGAGAGTTATTCGCTTGCAATCCTTATCGTTAGCTGAAAAGATGCATTATAATTCGGAGCATGTCCATTCAGTTCTCTCTTGTGGTTCTTTTCACAAAAGGAATGCCATAATATACAGGAATGGGCTTCTCTTTACAGGCTTTTAGTATGTGGAGAAGCTTCAGCGCAAGTCTGTCTACCATTTGCTAATCACTGTTAAAAATTGAACACTCATTTGTCAAGCTTTTTGTGTTTCTGCGTCTTTTTGCTCCTGTAAATTTTCATCATGTTGTGAATATAAAGGGCGTCACGTCTGTTGCGTGTTACAATGCGTAATTAATGCCTGCTGAATCCTTTCACTCATGCTAGCATTTTGTGTGTTCTGCCTTTATTTTTCTAGGGTTTACTTGGTGCTTTAACAGGTTTTGGCAGTTGTCATGATAACGGAAGTACTTGTGTTGACAGACTGCAAGTTTAGGGGAGCTGATTGCGTTAAATATCCTAGTTTTCTCTTTTTCTCTATTCATAACTGAGGGGAATCAATGTTGTGACACATTCTTTCATTTCTTATATCACTATGCTCTCTAATAACGAGTGTTCGCAGGTGGATCGTGGCTCGTCGCATGCGGCTCGTCTGCATCCACTTTGGATCCTACAGCACGGGTCTTGCCTCCTCGTAAAAGTAAACTTTGTGAGTTGTATGGAATGAAAAGGAGCGCGTGAATTCCGGCAAAGTGTTATTTTATTGCTTGTTTCAGGACAGCATTTAAATAAGCTTTTGGATTTCAGTACACATTGGATAATCATGCTGGTTTAAACGAATTGCATTTCAGCCATTACAGTATGTGAAAAATGTTGAACCCTTTGTAGGATTCGGGGATTCGCGTTTCTTTTGCTTCAAGTGCCGGCAAACGAATACGATACATTACATAACATATTTTACGTGCTCATTACTACCTAACAATAAAACAAACCACTCAGAATGTTTTTCTCTTTTGGTAATGGTCCCCCTGGTGTTCTGTGTGTATTTACAAGCATGGGTATTTACTTGTTTATTTATATATTCATACTCAAAGGCCCCATTACAGGGTATTATTACATGAGGGGTAGACGTGAAGTACATCAGTAAGGGTTACAGTTGTTCAGTTTGATGTTGCCCGCACTGGTGGGAAAATAAATTTGGAAAAATTGTTGACCGTTTCAGCCTTTTCCATCAGTAAACTGCCTCGAAGCAATCTTCAAATATATTGCAAGTGTTCTTATAGGTAGATAAAACATAGGCATCGCATTTGAGGTCTTTTTTAAAAAAACGAAGTCATTGGTGCAAATGTGTTCACCATTCTTCTACAAAACGTGTAGAGAGTTCACGTCCCTGCATTTCGCATACTGAACTCCCTCGCCGCACACCGGCCCCGCCACATGGAGCTCATATGGGTGCCTGCCCACTCCGGGAATCCCGGAAACGAGGCTGCCAACGTTTTAGCCCGAGGTTCTCTCAACCGGGCACCAGCGGCCTCCGATCTGGGGTTCTCACGGGAGCGCATGCATTCCTTCAGTGAACTGACGCAGGCCTCCAAAGCCGAGCGTCGGCTGTACACCCCACCCTATCGCTCCCTCGACCATTATCACCAGACATTTTGGAGGGGGCTTCAAACACGCACCTGACCCTCCCCTCATATACGCTTGCGCTATCACCAAGTCCACAGAAACCCCTCCTGTACCCTCGGCCACAACCCCAATGCCACTCTCGATCATATCCTTTTCCTCTGCCCGGCGGATCCTTCCCCGCGGGGCCTGGAGCACGTTACCACTTGGGAGGCTTGGGAGACCCTAGTGCGCACCGAGGACCCGGCCAAGCAAGCCATCGCCACAAGCCGGGCTGCCAGCGTCATGAACCTCTGGGACATGAACGTTTGAGTGCAGTGGGGCCGTGCAGGAGCCGAAGGACCTGCGCGTCCTAAACTCCCCTGTGTCTAATAAAGTTTCCACCACCAGCACCGCCCTCGCATTCTTTGCATTTTTTGCAGTGCAGGGGAAGGTTCGAACCATGACCCGTCCATAGCGACGCAGCGTGGTAGCGCAACCTTTCGTTCACGCATTTCCCCGTCTGGCCCATGTAAATCCGGCCGCAGCTAAAGGGAATGCGATACACGACACTTGTCGCACAAGGAACA